>NW_018252478.1:1385-11909 GCF_001263595.1 Phalaenopsis equestris
TTTAATTCCTTATATTAAATAGGGGAATTTGTCGGCCAATATATTGGTTTCGCAGACCAAACAGATGTCATAACTTTCTCTAGTTTATTTGATCGAGCCTCACCCTCAATTCTTGTGTTCATCCTTCGGGATAGATACAGGATTTGAGGTAAAGCGCTTTTTCATCTAAAATATGAAAATTATGGGGTCAGTATGACTTCATCTTTTTAAAAATTAAAATTTTTAAAATGTCATTCCGAAGCAGGCAACAGGATTTCAATTCCGATGACCGACAGCTTCTTACGGGCAAACCCCACACCAAAAATAGTGCCGACAGTAAACATAGTGTGGAAAGCTTAAGAAAAGACAATGTTGTAAATGATAAAAGCGTACACGGCTAATCTTCTCATTCCACCACCTGAAACTCAAAATACATATGAGGGCATTTTACATAAAGCAAAAAAGTAAGGTTGTGGTGATCTACCCAACCCTAGGTCATATCTTGGTGGGTCCCTAGTAGTTTGATTAAGGATGATCTTTTTTAAGAAAAACATATTTAGTTCAGTAGACTTCTAAGGTATCCAACAGGTCTAGAGGAAGAAGCAGGTCCATGCTTCCCTCTTACTACCTGATGAAAAGTCTCGAGCTCATTTAAACTTATTATGCTGCTTAATAATTCATCCTATGAATACCTTTAATGCTTAGTGAACATTGATGGTTCAATTATCCCTATGAGTTGGGTAGATATCACTTATAATTTAATTTGAGTATTTGAGTATTAAGTGACTTAAAGGGGCATGTAAATGTCTTCAAGTCACTTGCTAACTTTTTTAATTAGTCTGGTAGTTTTTTTATAGGTGTTCAATTTTAATTATATTTAGTTTTCTAATCCTTATTTAAATAAGTTTTGTTTAGCTTAGGTCACTACTAAGCCCTTTATACATAGGTAGATGCCTTAGTTATATTTTGAAAGAAGTTAAATTTTTAAGTGATAATAATTATTCATTTTCAAAACACTTAAATGTCATTTAAACATCAAGTAAGGGTATTAAATTAGTGAGTTGTCAACTTTCAAAGTCATACCCCTATGTCTAATATCATTTAATTTAATAGACTTCCAAAGTTTATTAACTTAAAGAATTATAAATTTATCCCTTGATTATGGAAATTAAGAAAGTGAGGTTGGTTTCTATCAATTAAATCTTTGTGTTTCAAACATCAAATTAAGATCAGAGGTTGCTCATTTCCCTTCTTGAATTAAGCCTAATGTTAATTAAGGCTAAATTTTTAAAATTACACATTTGGCACTAAGGTTCGATTACTTCATAATTTGTCAAATTCAATCCAAATGATTTTGGAATTTTTATCCAACCTCACTCAACCTCACTCATGGGTCAACACTCATGGGTCAATTAAGACATCAAAGGAGAAAAAGTGATTTTTCAAAACTTTATTTAGTTTACATAATCATTATAATGTAAAAATAAGATTTTTTGAAGAAAATTCCCTAACTTAACTAAGACAAAGCCTAATCCCTTGAAATTTTTACTGGAGGTAGACTTAAGTTAGAGAAACACTGAGGCCAAGTCTCATGATTTATTGAGTTATATTTAAATTTTAAGAATTATTATACTTTATATAGTATTTATTAATTGCAAAATATTTTGAATGCGTAAAATTAAATTTTATATTTCTATTAAATATTTATGAGGTCAGGGAAACTGGAAAAATAAACTTCATAATTGTTTTATTTTCCTTCGATTTGTTATATTTATTTTAGTGAAAATCCATTTTTAGCCTTCAAAAATTATTTTAAGCTTCAAAATTCAATATCTTCACTTAGAAAATTAGGAAAAATATTTCAATTGTTCCTAAGTGCCTAGGAAATAATTTAGAACATTTCCATGAATTGTTTTCTTTATTTTATTTATATCATTTTTTAATTAGTTAAATATTGAAAATGGGCTTGAAAATGCAATTTTTATTTTAATTTTTATATTCATTTTTAAAAAACTCCTCTGATCATAGAGAACTCAAAAAGCCAATTTGTATAATTTTGGAGTTACATTTTAATTGTTAAAAATCATTTTAGTACTAAAAATTTCATTTAACTTGAAAAATCAATTTGAGTTATTAAATAAGCTTCAAATGTATTAAAATTTTTATGGGGAGCTCTTTGAACTTTAAATCACAGTGGATAATAAAAATTAAGTCATTTAGATGTTTGTGTTTCTCAAAATTTGTTTTCTTTGTGTTTAAGGTTTGGAGGAAATTAAGTGCATTCTTAATGACTTAACCCAAGAAATTTTTTCGAAAGGGTTCTCTGGTCATATCGAACCTTCCAAAATTTTCTTAGAATTTTCTAAGCAACATGCTAATTATTATGATTAATTTATGAAAATAATAGATATAAACTTGAAAAATATGGATCGATATATCTTCTGACTTTTGAAGATATCCAGATTGTTCCCTAAGACAGAGGCAACAACATGCCAAATTTCAAGTCATCGTAAAATGTCTACATGCATGGAGAATTAAAAGACTCAAAACCATATATAATTAATTAAAAATAAAATATGCATCAAACAAACTTTAATTTATTTCCACGTTGTTCTACACTTTTTGCTGAGCAAGAGGGTATTTTTATTTTATTTTTGTGATTTTCTTACACCCTGATATGAATTTTTAAAGTTAGGGCTATTTATTTAAATTAGAAAATACCCTATTTATCTATTTAAACGCGCGGCGTTGACTGTATCCTCGGCAGCTCCAAATTGACTAGATCCTAGGCGGCTCCGAAACTCCACGTGGCACCTTTTGATTCTTTTTCACCATCAACCTCAGCGATGACTCGACCCACATTTCATGTAAGGAGGCGCTGTCCGACTAGATCTCATCTGTCGGTGAGATAAACACGCGATCAGAGGGGCTCCCCATCATTATGCCCAATGCATTAGCCCGAGCACCATCAATTTTCAAAGCTTAAGATCTAACTCATTTCTTAACCAATTTAAGTGCAGTTTTTTTCTAAATGCTCGTCTAGGTGTGACGAACACATCCATACTGTAATAATGTAATCATCTGTAATAATGCATGTAAAATAGCTCTAATTAAATGGAGGATTAAAACAAGCTCGCAAGGAAGGGGAGTTCAATACCTTTGTTCTGAGAAGTGAAGCTTCGATCAGAGGTGCTCATCATGTTTATGGAGGTCCAAGGAGGCTAGGGATTAAGCCTCTTACTTTGCTAAAAGGCCTAGCTATGAATTTGACCAAGCTCCATTTTAGGTGTTGGTCTAGAGCTATGTTAGGGGCTCTATATGAGAGGGATTTGATGGGGCTTCTTCTTCTTTCACTGTGGTAATCATGTGCGTGAGTTTTACTTAATTTTGGTGGAGTGTAGAAGTGTGGAGAGCTCTATCCTATCTCCGGACTATCCTATCTCCGATAAAATTTTGAGCTCAAAAAATGAACTCCGGCAAGGGGATTTAGAGAAATGTGGCAGTTAGGTTGCACTGTGGAGGTCTCAAGGAAGCTCAAGGAGTAATTTCAAAGGGTATCCTTAAGAAATTTTTAGCACTACCTCCATGGCCGTGGAATTGAGGTTTTTATAAAATGGGCTTTAGAGCGGCTGTCGTGGCCCTTTGGGGGGGGAAAATGCTTGCTTTGGGGGGGCCATTTGGGGGGTGAAAATGCTTGCTTAGGTGGAAGGCAGAGAGGCTCTAAAATTTAATTTGGATGAGGTGGCCTCTAGGTTTGAATTGGGTTTGATTCCTTGGGGATGGCTCTCAGTTTGGACTTTTTGCGGCAGCTAGGCCAGCCGATCAAGCTAGGAGAGGTGGCTAGGAGGTCAGGTGAGCCTGAGGAATATGCACAGCAATTAAATGGGTTGCTGTTTAGTTTTGGCAAAAATAACCTTGGCTTAAGAAAATATGGAATCCAATCCCTTGATTTAGGGATCCTTTGGTCCATGCCTCATTTGGGTGGCTCCATGTGGTTATTCTTGGTCAATATGGTCAAAATTTGGTTGTGGTGGCCTTGCCTTGTCCAATTTGACATGTCAAGGTCAATTTTGGTGCATGGGTGCAAGTGGGTGAAAATGACCATAACTTGTGTTTGGGCTATTCTATCCATGTTAACTGACCCAATTTATTGTTGCATTTGATATATATGATTATAATGAACATTTTTTGTGAAGGATTGAAAGAATTTTGAGTTCAATTGGAGGGTCAATTTGAAGGATTTTGGAGTTTTGTTGAATATGGGCATGTTGGGCAAAAAATGGGTTTAGATTGGGCTAGGCTTGGGCTAAGTCCAAATTGATTATTGAGAATGGTCTATATGAATGTGATGAAGAGTTTTCAACATAAATTTGGTGCCAATTTTGGGGTTAAGGCAATCAATTTGGTGAAATTTGTAGGCATAGCCAATTTGGGCAAAATTTGGGGCTTATGACATAGGTTGAAATTAAATGAAAATGAGGCTTAACCAAGTCCAATTTAAGGTCAAGTTTGATGTTTAGGAATGTATGAAGAATTTTTAGCATAAATTATGGCAAATTGAGTGGGCTATGGGTTTAATTGGATGAGATTTGGTCATGTGGCCAAAATTAGGGCTTTGACCTAAATCAAACTTGGGCTCAAAGCATGGGCCAATTGAACTTGTATTTGGTTTAAATTGGTAACATATAAGGTGAATTTAAGTTTAGGATTGAAATTGGGATAAATTGGTACCAATTTTATGGACATTTGAGGTGGATTTGTGGAGATTGAGCCTTTTAAGGGAAATTTTGTGGTTTTGGACAAAGATGGTCAAATTGGCCAAATTGGGTCATGTGGTAGTTGAAAAAAATGAAATTAGGAATATTTGGAAGGATTTGAAAGTTTTTGGGATTTTTTGGAATTTTTTTGAAATTTTTGGTTAAGGAGGGGTATTTTGGTAATTTGGCAATTTTTAGTGTTTTTCGGTAATTTGACAATTTTCAAGAGGTTTGAAATGACATTTGAACAAATTTGGTTATTTTGGGTAAATTTGGGAATTTTGGCCAAACGTAAGGTTTCAAGGGTATTTAGGTAATTTTCGGGAGTTTAGGGGCACAAGGCCAAGTTGGGTATCCTTGGTAGAATTGGGGAGCTAACCACCATAAATAAGCCATGAACCAATATAAATCCCATTTGGGTCCTCTATGTACTGGTCTTAGCTAAACCCTAGCCTAGGGCCAGTGGGTTTAGGGGACCATCTACATGAGTCTCCCAAAGGATTAAGGGATCAAAGTCAAGAAAATTTTGGGTTTAGGGTACTGGTGATTGTGAGTAAGGTGATTGTAGTGAGTGCCTTAACTCTATACAAACACCAAGGGTCAACCCTAAGGTCAAACAGTCCTATGGGAACTCTCATTAAGCTTCCTCATAATGACCACACCTACAAAGTGCTATGGGTTAGGACCAATATGTAGAGCTTCATGTTGAGTAAAGAGGAGTTTGGAATTTCTAATGGCGAGGGATCCTTTTCTAGTTTTCTAGGAATAGTCAACAGGAAAGTCCTATGACTAGACCCTAGGCCACTAAAGAGAAAAAAACTAGACCTCAACCAAAAGTGAGGTCAACACCTCCTTTCGAGGTCAGTCCCTAACTTCTGATTCTATTTTTGAGATTCATCCTTAAATTTCTACTCTCATTTTGGAATCAATCACTAACTTCTGATTCCCTCATTTCGAGGACAGTCCTTAACTTCTGATCCTCTTTCTGAGATTGATTCTTAAATTTCAATTCTCACTTTGGAATCAGACCCTAACTTCTGATTCCCTCTTTTCGAGGTCGGTCCCTATCTTCTGATCCTCCTTTTAAGATTTATCCTTAAATTTCAATTCTCATTTTAGAATCAGTCCCTAACTTTTGATTCCCTCCTTTTAAGGTCAATCCTTAGCTTTTGATCCTCTTTTTGAGATTGATCCTTAAATTTCAACCTCATTTTGGAATCAGTCCCTAACTTCTGATTCCCTCCTTTCGAGACCAGTCCTTAACTTCCAATTCTCTTTTTGAGATTGATCCTTAAATTTTAATTATCATTTGGAATCTAACCCTAACTTCTAATTCCCTCTTTTCGAGGTTGATCCCTAACTTCTGATCCTCCTTCTAAAATTGATCCTTAAATTTCAATTCTCATTTTAGAATCAGTCCCTAACTTATGATTCTCTCCTTTTGAGGTCGATCCTTAGCTTTTGATCCTCTTTTTGAGATTGATCCTTAAATTTTAACCTCATTTTTGAATCCGTCCCTAACTTCTGATTCCCTCCTTTCAAGGTCGGTACTTAACTTTTGATTCTCTTTTTGAGATTGATCCTTAAATTTCAACTTTCATTTTGCAATCTGTCCCTAACTTCTGATTCCCTCTTTTCGAGGTCAATCCCTAACTTCTGATCCTCTTTCTGAGATTGATACTTAAATTTCAAATCTTATCTCGGGGTCAGTACCTAAATTCTGATTTTCTCCATTTGAGGTCAGTACCTAAATTCTGACTCTCTTTCTGAGATTGATACCCAAATTTCAACTCTCATCTCGGGGTCAGTACCTAAATTATGATTCCCTCATTTTGAGTTCAGTACCTAAATTTTGACTCTCTTTCTGAGATTAATACCTAAATTTCAACTATCATCTTGGGGTCAGTACCTAAATTTTGATTACCTCCTTTTGAGGTCAGTACATAAATTCTGACTCATCTTTTCAGGATTGGTACCCAAATTTCAATTCTCATCTTAGGGTCAACATCTATATCCTGATTCCCATCCTCTGTAAACACCTGAAACTTGGTAATTTCAAACCTACTCTCCAATCCCTAACGAGAGTTCCTACTACTTGATTTTAATCATATATGCACTTGATAATTCCCATGCAAGAACAACTTGCACTCAAATTCTACACTCCTTCTATTTCTGTTGACTTAGGAGTCTAAAGTGGTTTTGTTGATCTCATCGGTCAATGCCAATATGTGTGGTGTGCTTTGCCAAGCACACCACACCTATTGGGAGTCCATTTGTTGACCTCACTTTTGGTTGAGGATTAGTTTTCCCTCTTTAATTGCCTAAGTTCTAGATATATGACTTTTTTATTGACTATTCTTAGAAATCTAGAAAAGGAACCCTCACATTTAGAAATTCTAAACTTTTTCTTGCTCAACTTGAAGTTCCACATTGATCCTAACCTCTAGCACTTAGTAGGTGGTGTCAGTATGGAGGATCTCAAGAGGAGTCCCCATAGGACTTTTTGACCGTAGGGTTGACCCTCAGTCTTGGTCTAGAGCTAATTTACCCACTACACTCACTATCACCTACATCCACTCACAACCCTAAACCCTAATATGTTGACTTTGATCCCTTGATCTTTTGGGAGAATCATGTAGATCGTCCCCTAGACCCATAAGCCTGAGGCTAGATTTTAGCTAAGACCAGTACATAGAAGACCCAAATGGGGATTCATTGGTCCATAGCTCATGTAAGGTGGTTGACACCCCAATTCCACCAAAGCTTCCAATTTGGCCTTTTTACTCCAAAACCTACCCAAATTACCAAAACACCTCCAAATCCTAAATTTTGCCAAAAATCCCAATTTCACCAAAAAATACCTAAATTTGTTCAAAAATCACTTCAAACCATTTCAAAGTACCCAATTTGCCCAAAACCACCCAAAATTGCAAAAATTACCAAAATACTCCCAAATTTGTCAAAATTACAAAAATACCCTTGGTGGCCCAAACCTTTCCAAAACATCCCAAATTACTTCAAATGTCTCCAAAACTAATTTGGACCCTTTAATTGGAGTGTCTTTAAAACCAATTTGGACACTCTAATTGGACAAAATTTGGCAATTTGACCATTTTGACCAAAACCCTTAGATTGCCTTTAAAGGCCCTATTTCCCCAAATTCATCCCAAATGTTCATCAATTTAGACCTAATTTCCCTTAATTTCAAATATAAATTCAAATTCACCTTTCATATGACCAATTCAAACCAAATCCAAGCATAATTGGCCCATGCTTTGAGCTTAATTATGATCCAAATCAAAACCCCCAATTTCGATCATATGACTAAATCTCACCGAATTCAACCCCATGGCCTACTCAATTTACCCAAATTTGAATCCTAAACTCTTCATAACACTCCTAAAAACCAAATTTAACTTTTAATTGGCCTTGGTTAAGCCTCAATTTCACTTAATTTTAACCTAACTACAAAATCTCCAAATTTTCCCCAAATTGGCTCTGTCTCCAAATTCCACCAAATTGAATGCCCTAACCCCAACTTGACACTCAATTTATGTTAAAAACTCTTCATATCATTCCTATGGACCATTTCTAACCATTAATTTGGACTTAGAACAACCATAGCCCAACCTAGACCCAAATCTAGTCCAACATGCCCAAATTGACCAAAATCCCATAATTCTATAAATTGAGCTTTCAATTGACCTTAAAATTACTTCAATCATTCCCCAAATATCTTCATTACCATCATCTACACAATGTTGATCAATCAATTGAGCTTAAAGTCTTGACTAGCCTAACTCAAACCCAACTTTTAGCCTTTTTGACCAAGTTTGGACCCATGCACCAAAATTGACTTAGCCATCCTAAAGTCACCAAATCAAGGTCTCCACAGCCACTAAGCACATCTTATTGACCAGGCTAAACCCTATCAAACCAATCAAGTAAGATATTGACCAATGGGTCCCTAAATTAAGGGATCTTATCCCATTTTTGGGCCTTAACTAAAAATCTCTTTCATCATCACTTACCATTGGGAGTAAAGTATAATTAAAGCCTCACTCTAGCTCACCTGCCTTCTGGCAAGCAAACATGGCATTATCGGCCTACTTAGTGGCTGGAAAATTGAAAAGCTGAGAGACACCAATAATAAATCAAACCTAATTTCAACCATAGAGGCCATCTCACCCCAATTGCTTCTTAGAGCTCCTCAGCCCTCCACCTAAGCACCTTTTCACACCCATCAATTAGCCTTGAGCTCCCCCCTAAGCTCCTCTATTTAATCAGCCCTTCCATGGCCAAAGAAAGGATAGTGCCAAAATCATTGTGAAATTATTTCCAATTGCTTTTAGACGCTCTACAAGAGCTCCTAAGATCATTGCCACCATTTTCCACCATTGATCCCCATTGTGGAAGCCCAATTTTGAGCTTAAACCTTTCGCTCAAAATAGTACATTTCTCCACAGTCCACCAAACTCAAATTAATTGTGCACACACCATCCCTAGAGCAAGAGTAGTTGATTCCACATCAAAACCCCCTCTGAAATAGCCTCTAGGGTAGCTCTAGACTAACACCTGAAATCCACCTTGATTGAAAACATACCTAGACAATACATGAAGGCTTGAGGCTTCATCCGGAGGTTCTTTGGGTCCAATCAAAGCTACCATAACCATCTAATTGAGGCCTCCCCTCTCAGACAAAGGAATTGAGCTTTAACCCCAGCCCAAGCTTATTTTGATTCTCCATTTGTAATGGATTGATTTCATACTTGATTAACCACATATAGTTCCACGAAAAATCTTGTTAGCCCCATGTCGACACTAAAAAGTTGAGGAGTTGCCCGTTGGAAGCTGTCGGCCATCAGAATCAAAATTCTGTCGCCCGCTTTGGAAGGACATTTAATTTACATATGTATCTATAGTTTAGAAAAATATGACATCAAACCGACCCTATATTTCTCATAGTTTAAATGAAAGAGCATTGTACCTTAAACCCTGTATCTATCCCAAAGGATAAACACAAGACTTAAGGATGAGGCTCCATCAAATAAACTAGGAAATATATGACTTCCGTTTAGTCTGTGAAATCATTTATTTGCTAACAAGTTCCCCCTAATTAATATAAAGAATAAAGTAGGGTTATATTAAGCTGGGTTCAGACAAGCTTCCTATAAGGGCAAGCCCATATAGTTAATTACATCTTAGATAACCGAAGTTACCTAAAAAAACTCTCGGTAAAAATTAAGAAATGTTATGTTCAAGGAGATCAAAGGATAGAAATTTTCAATGATATCGGACAAAGAGGTGTGAAAAGGGAGAACCTCAGTGACTTCCCAGTCTATACTATGGGTTGGCTCCACTTTTGTGGAAAAAATAAATATTTAAATATTTCATCCTGTAAATTTTATTTATTTAGGGCTTATATTTGTGTAAAACGATCACACAAGTAGCCTAAAAGATGTGAGGAATTGGATTGTGACAAACGATAACCTCGAAATCCTATGATGAGTTAGGGCTTATGTTATACATCAGAGCTTTACAAAGACATGAAGATAAGGTGAGGATTTACGTTGCGTAAGAAAACTACCTCAAAGTTCTATGGATTTGTTGTTTAGTTCTAAAGAAAGAAATTGGTTAAGCTGAGGAAGAAATGTTTAGCTGTTGAAGTTGGTCGTGTTGCCCACCATGCTAGCTCCAAGCTCCTCACCATGATGAATTTAAGTTTTATAATGTGTCAGGTCATGATGTCAAATCAGATGGCCCTATGGTTATGGTTCTTTAAATATTA
>NW_018252478.1:11940-12444 GCF_001263595.1 Phalaenopsis equestris
GGTTAGGATCCTATGGTTCCCTCATTCTGGTACCACTATTTTCTATTGGATTTACTTAGTCCAAATGAATTCACTAAACTAAACTTAATGAGTTCCATACTTTCATTTAGACCATGGGAAGCCTTGTTAGCAACTGTAGGTTACCTCCTCTGAGGTATTCCCGATCATCTGGTAGAGACGTCTTAATTTAGTTGTAATTATTGTTTTGTGATGTTTGTGATTAACTTTTGAGTTGTCTTATTGATTTCAATTTTGGCTTACAACTATCCTAGCAGTTTTGGTTTTCATGCGGGTTTGTGTTTTTATTCACACATGCAGGTGAGTAAGTATAATAACGTACTGAAAAGTAAAGTATAGGAGACTAGAAATGCAGGTAAAATAAATTATATTAAAATTTTGGTTGGATGGTCTTCCCGTCATCTTCAAATGAAACTCAAAATGCATGTCTGAGCATTTTATGTAAAACGGTGAAATAAGGTTTCAGTGATCTATCAAATCCTAAAT
>NW_018252479.1:0-1679 GCF_001263595.1 Phalaenopsis equestris
AGGGTTGTAGTTGAATAACCACCTTCTAGCTGAAAATATGGGTGGTTTGATTTTAATTATCTCTATGTGTACAACATTTGTTGGGTGATGGTCAATGCAGTTTGCAAGTTAAACTAAAAAATATTGTTGGAGATGCTTAGGGAGTTACTTTGGGGTCAAGTTAATTTGAGAAAAGAATGAACAAAAAATGTGAAGAAAAAAATGAACAGTGGTAAAGAACATGGAACAAATTGTCAAGGTCCTGAGATCGAAGCCCTCCCCCTCCCTTAAATTTGTATTTTGACAATCAATATTCTGGAAAAATCAAATTTCAAATATGGAAGTGGATTAGATGTATTTGAAAGCTCTCTGAATTTTGTGATTCGTGACCAGAGGATATTATTGAGGATAACTCAAAAAAGAATCTTCTCAGGAATAAGATTTGGGGCATATCTAGTATAGGTCGCTTTTCCATTGGATTCTTAAAGCAACTGTGAATGAAAGTTTCCTCGAAGAGAACCAATTTTTAATGCTTCATCAGTACTTCGTAGTTTTTATGTTATTTTAGAGTGCTGCAGTACAAAAAAAAGTTTCCAAGAACTTTCGTAGATAACAAAATCACCATGAGTTTATGTTTATTATACAAAAAAGGATAATGTTGAGATAATATTTTTATGTTAACTGCTTCTTAGCTTATTTGGTAAAAAAATCCATCTTTTTGGCATTCACTCAAGCATTTTCCATTATTTTATTAGCAAAATTTTCTACTGACAGGATCTGATGGTATGAACTAGTTGCATGGCTTTGTTATGAGTGATTAGGAAATATTTATGCAGATGCTTCAAAATGAAAATTCCAATGAAAGCATCAAATGAACTAAGCAAAAGTATATTTTATTAAGCATATGGTTGAATAATGGTTTTGTTTGGCTTTGAACTTGTGAACAATTTAGCTTATAAAAATTTGTTCGTTGTTATATTACGAGTCAAGTTGAATTTTTTACATTTTTACTTTCCCAAGACCATGTTCAAATTATAGATTGTATCAGCATCTGTAGTAATGAAATTTACGGCACATGTTTTTAGTTCCTTATCTCATATAAGTATTTGAAAGCTTTGAGAAAGTAATCCAAATTTTTAGAGCTCACTATGAAAGATATCATCTTAACTAAGATATGCTAAGTTCTATATTTTTCACATAAATTACATCCGAGTATTTGGTTAAGGGTCTCCACATCGGGCTCGGGCTTAGCGTGGGTTGGGCGGATTAGGGCTTTTGACTAAGTCAAGACGGGCTTGGGTCGGGCCGAACCCGCTAAAGTTTTTATTTTTTCATAGCCAAGTTCGTCCATTCTAAGTAGCCTTATGGCGAGTCCATCGGGCCACCCTCCCAATGCCCAAGTCTAGTGGCTGGAATGGGGAAACTCAATGGAGGGCGGTCGAGAGCGACTTGTGGAGGATGTGGAGAAGGATAGGGAAGATAAACACTATTCGGGAGAGAGATATAGCTGTCCGGTCAACTTTTTCGATGATGATTTGAAAATATGGTATATGAAAATAATTTTGAAATTTAATTTAATAAAATAGATATATAGTTCAGGTTTTGAAAGTGGCATGTTTTAATTTTCGAAAAATGTGACCAAATGGATCTCATTCTTCTGAAATTTCATTCGTCCAATAGTTTGCATAATCGTGTTTGAT
>NW_018252480.1:0-13272 GCF_001263595.1 Phalaenopsis equestris
TAATTGCTGCGAACGAATGGGCGTTCTTTGATAAGGTCCTTTCAACTTCAATATTCATAGCTCGGGCATTAGCATGGCGAGCCATATTAGGAGCCTCTCTAAGACCACTGAGGATGTGAACCCAAGCAACAAATCAATAATGATAACAAACATAATTTTAAAAAAAAGTTAGAAACTTTTGGCACGAAATAAAGTGATGAGCAATTAATTTATAAATGTTTAAATTTTAATCATTTGGACATCTCAATTAGGATTCATACCAATAATCATAAAAACATAAAATTTTATGTAAATGACCATTAAAAAGAGAAGTCTAGCATCACACCTCACATCTCTTTTCACGAGACACGCCAAGCTTCAATCACGATAAAATAAATGAAAATCTTTGCTGGAGCATCAGATTTAGTAGGGTGATGCTTAATTATTTGTAAGCTCAATCAACACTAGAAAAACCTGAGGATTTGCAGAAAAATAGTACAACATCAGCAATATATTTCTTGCTAATCAAGAAATGAATGACAATTCAATACCAATTACCTCTTTTACATCAGAAAGTGTATTTTTTCTACACTTCGCTGCAACTCCAAATGATATTGTGCATTCCTAAACATATAACCAGTCATCATCATGCTACACATTAGCTGCACTAAGTTTTCTGTAACCTGGTCCAACAAGTAAATCAGAATCCTATATTACCAGTGTATATAGAACTGAATATCACACCTCAAAAAGAATATGAATCTAAAATTCAAGGCATTTACATACATACCACCCATTTCGTATATATTT
The DNA here is from genome assembly GCF_001263595.1 of Phalaenopsis equestris. NCBI lineage: Eukaryota > Viridiplantae > Streptophyta > Magnoliopsida > Asparagales > Orchidaceae > Phalaenopsis > Phalaenopsis equestris. The sequence goes on from NW_018252480.1 coordinate 790, forward strand.
ACATATCTAACGCCAAAACTTTGATTTTTACATTTACTTCATGCCTCAAAAATCCTGATAAAATTTGCAACTTATAATTGTGATAATAACAAATCATAAAATTCATATGTAATAATATAGGGATAGCTTCAAACATAAAAGCTAAAAAAAGAGAAAACACATCAGCTCAGACATAGATATGAATGAAGACAAATTAATACATCTTTTGCAGGAGAAAGGCACTTAAAGACTATCATCCAAGTAGTTAAGCAATGCACAATCTCTTTCATGTCTTAAACCTAAAGGTCAAGAATTTATGGTTCAGTTGGCCAGAAATATAAATTGTTCAATCAAAGAAAACTAGAAATCAATAACTTCTTAAATCCAAGTTGTTAGGTGTCGATTCAAAATACAAAAATATATTTCTACTCAAAATCCTTCCACTCAAAACAAAAAAAAAATTCTTTACACTCAAAATTTGATACAAACAACCAAGTGTCCAAAACTTCTCTTTGACTGGCAGTTTTGCCCTGAAAACGTGGTTACTTGTTGTTGGTTTGGAGCATATTCAGTTACTTTCATCTTGTGAAATTTGTGATGTTTGTGAACCTAAAGAATTTTTGCATGTGGTTTTGTGATGCCCCTAAAGTCCAAAATGGCTGCATTTATGGACATTCTTTTCCCTTATAATTTTATTTTCTAAAAAAAATTTAAATCTTTTTCTTTTGTTTTCCTCTTGGCCTTAATGTATTTGGCACACCGACATGTATGCCCTCGTAGGCCATCCTATACATACAAGTTCAAAATAAAAAATCACAAATAGGAACAAAAAATATAAATATTAGTAAACATATGAAGATACTACAAACCTAATAATAAGATAGCTGGTGTGACATAATTGTGCCATAGAGATGTAAACATGATAAATATAGTTGCATTGATACACGGTAGACCACTTACATGCCAAACTGTACAAGTGCATGTCTTAAGTTCTATATCAACTTCATGCCTACCATTATTACCAACAACCGTAGCTCGAGGTGGTGTAGATTCCCTTATAATGAACTATTCTTTCCTTGTGGATATGTTTACTATTCATTTTCATGGAACTCGTTTCCTTTTCCAAGCAGTCACATGCTCTAATCATATCAATCAAGTCAACAATTGGCTTATTTCAGCTCCAATCCAAGAATTAAATGATTCAAACATTTTGCTTGTGTTGGAATGATTTTTAATCTCAATGTTAAAACCTCTTATATATCATGTGTAAGGCAATGCAAGTAGAGTGCACTTGTGGAGAGATAATACAAAGTTCAACCATTTTACTAACAAACTCAGACTGAGTGTAGCCATTAGCTGCAAACCATACAAGGATTTTAACCTTATGGCTATCATTACAATGAAAATATTTCAAGAAATTCTTCCAAGGATGTCGTATAAAAATTCTATGCTCTGCATTTAGAAAGAACAATCTTAAGGACCTCTCCCAAACCCTTCTCCATATCTAACATAAAGACCAGATGTTGTAGGTCAAACCCACCCAATAGAAGCTGATTAATATTCTAAGAACCACATCCAAGTGGTTTTTGACTCAGACTCTGCAAATGTGAAGGTTAGAGTGAATAAACTGTTATCACCATCTAATGAATTTGTAGCTAGTAAACACCCAGATATTTTGACTTCAGATGGCATGCATCCAATCTGATCAGAGGTTTGCAACCTACTAACAAGTCATCAATGCAAACATTAAAACTTACATAAAATCTTTTGAAAGAATTATCAACACTGGTGCAAGTGTAAGTAATATACGATCCTAATTTCTGCTAATCAACTTAGCTTGTAATGCAGACACCCATCTCTAATTATTATCTACAGATTGAAAAATACTATTGCGAGCCTCCTCACACGACCTCCATAACTTCATGTATGATAGAAATACTCCATAAATATTTTCTAATGAATATTTGATATTTTTTGGAGTGATATCAGGACTCTTCCAAACCACATCTTGAATGTGCTATGCCACCTAGGATGAAGTTGCGACTTTATTACCTGCCCTATTCACCCGGGGGCTTAAGTGAGTTCCATATAATTTTCTCACTTCAAAGTACTGGCCATCTATTGTAACTGAAGAGCTCGCACTCTACAAGGGCATCCTCTATATGAACATGGCTATAGCTCGATGTTTGTTACAAGATTGATTTTTCACTCCAAAGTTATTCTTAATGACATAATATTGAAGAGCATTTTTGAAAGCAAAAAATCACTAAAAATAGCACCAAACACAAAATCTTCATAATCTCCAAAATTTTCATGTATATGTCAGAAGCAAAAACTACATCTTATGTTCTATTGCCATCGGTTGAAATTGTATCTTGTGAGTGCATAATCACTTCCACACGCTCTTGAGTTATAACAACAATCTCAACCCGACTTCTCCCCTTTGAACCTGCACTCATTGCAAGAACATCATCACCACTTTCATGTAATTTGTAATCTTTTGGCGTAACTCCATTAATATGATAATATAATTTGAACTGGTGTCTTTTAGCCAACCACATATCTTTTTAATCTCTAATGAAAGTAAACTCAACTTTTTTTTAATCTTTATAGTGCGTTGCTTGTCCCTATTATACTTCTTCCTCTCTTAGGTTTTTCTTGGGTCCAATATCCACCAAATTTAAAAGTTATAAGTGAGTGTTCATTTACATCCGGTTGCACATCTAAAATTTTAAATAAAGGCCACTGTGTTACAATAAATAAAATATTGGTTAAAAAAGCACCCAAAAATCTCAATCATCTATATTTGGGTAAAAAAAATAATTTTGCAAATAAGCTACCTCACTCTCATCATGTTCATTTTCATGCTCCTTGCTTTTGAAGACATTTCAACTGCAAAAGAGTTATTGCAGGAAAAATTAGAAAAATGTGGATTACAATGAATTCATAAAGCATTGGAACATCATTAAGAAAATCCCCCAATGAAAATAGTTGAAATTTAAATCAAGCTAGCCCAGTGAAAATAGACATGAAAATTACTTTAGCAATAAACAAAAGATATAACATTCTACAATATTACAATTCCACCTGTAGAAACAAACATATATGAATCACATCAAAGGAACTCACATGCTTAAGGATAAATACAAGTTGTGGAAAAAAATTGATCATATATGAATCACATCAAAGGAACTCACTTGAGATAGCACCGTGTTAAGTCGAGTTATAAGGTGGTTCGGTGCTATCTCAATTCAAGATAGATATGACTGTTAAATTTGATTTCTACTCCATCCATATTCAAAACTAAAGAAGACTTTTATCTTTTTTTATCTCCTAAGACAAAATCTCTGTAGAACATATATAACAACAAATAAATAGATATAAGTGTTCGTTAATTCAAATTTAAATACATACATAAATTTTTGTGAATATGAATTCACTTATGCATTTTGCTCCAAGCTCGAGTTAGATTGCTCTGAAACAGGCTTCTCATGACTCAAATCACATACGAGTATGACTCATTAGTCGACTCATTGACTTCAATAAATGACAAAAGAAAAAGTTATTTCATGGTGATCTTAATCCTTCTAGCCAATTTCACAAAATGAGATGAAATTCATGACTGAACCATCTCAATAAAAAGCAACTCAATAACAACCAAAGAACAAAAAATAGACTTATAATAACTTTCAACTTCAAAAATAGTAGATTTATCCATTTAAAATTCAAAATAAGGATCCTAGAGGTCATTTGTGCTCTCTTCTTCAGGCACTAAGAACTCTCCACTATGTTACTTTAAGCTGGACTGCTTTAATAAAATAACAATCAAATTTTGGATGCTATGATTTTGCAATAAATAAAATCAAATACAGAACCTAAATGATCGATTTTGAATTAGTTAAAAGCATATATGAAAACATGTTAAACACTAAGAACAACCAAGAATCAACAGAAAAGAAATAAAATAAACTGCTAGAGAAAAGAATACCAACAAGAACTTGCCGTTCTGATTTAACGAATCAGTCCGACAGACACAGAATCCCTCATTGATTCGACAAGCCAGTCTGCACCAGTCCAAAGAAGGAGGAAAGATCGCAATTTGGCAAGGCTGCAGCAGTTGTCCAACGGTGTAAGAAAGAGGTTTCTGTAGCCTTACAGCGAAGGAGAGATGATGAGCTTCACTTGATATGCGCAGGAGATGAAAGTAATAAAGGGAAGGAAAATGCGAAATACAGAGGGTTACAAAGAAGGAGACGAGGGTTACGAAAAGCACTGTTTTAAGTGCTTCCAATGTAAAAACCCCTTTATTTTTCTACATTCAAAAACTTCTTCAATAATCAAAAATAGTATTCTGATTCTTCTGACCACTTCCTCCGTCGCACATGTCTTTGCTAATTCTCCTTTTTCATGCTCGTCCTCCTCTGTTACACTCATCTTCCCAATGCTTCTGGCTTATCTTGCAAATCCTTTTCATCTGTCAGGCGGTTTATGTGACAGATCATTTCTTTTGTGCTTGGAATCCCGTATTTGGGTTGTCAAATGTATTCATGAATCACCAACATAAAAAAGGAAATTGATATATCACTTATATGAGTTTTTGGGAATGTTCGCCAAACTGCTCTTTTGTTGATCGCATAAGTGCCAACGGTGCCTCATCAAAGTGCCATATTAGATGTTGTAGGGGTGATTTTTTTTTTTCCATGACCTCTTGTTAGAGGTAGATTTATTTGTATGGTTTTTCTTGTACTTTATTACTTTTGCATACTTCAATCCTTTTCATGATTAAGAAAAATGTGTTATATTTTTTTCAAAGATTTTACGGCACGCAAAATCAGTATTATTGAAAAATTTAGAATGGGCCCCACTGTAATAATAAAAAAACAAAAAATTGCATTTCAGCGGTCCTCATCGGGCACCGCACACAAATTTGCGTGCGGCGTCCGTACACAATAATCGCTCGTGAGTTGCAATCACAAACATCTGAACTCAATTTTATCGGTGCTACTTGCGAACTTTATTTTCTACAAGGCAAAGTTATCGAAAGAATGAATTTAATTAGCAAGTTTGAATTGACATTTTATATTTTTACTTCGTGTTTGATATATTGATATTCCACTTCAAAAGAAACATGCGACTCCATACATTTTCTTTTAGATATTTATTTCTCAAGAAATGGTGCTAATTTATATTTTTACAGAATTAAAATATCAAAAATGAGATCAAGCTATTAAATAAATTCAAAGGGCATCAAATATCATTAGATGTATTGTGATTGTAACTTGCTTTGCATGGTGTATACAACCCATAAAAATTTTAGCTATGGCAAAAAATTTATTGATGCCCTAGAAATTAATTAGAGAAATACTGCAACTATTTTAATTGGGTAGAAGAAGTTTATGACACAACATTTGACCAGGCTATGAAGTAATACTCAAAGACATAGTTAAGAAGAAACATCTGAAGAGCATTAATCAAGGAAGGTATGCTCTTTCACCTCTAACTCTTGCATTCACCCCCAATTGTTTTTACGGATGTAGATATCCCCTGATCCACATTAAAATTACTAGTTTTAATACATGTTTAATGTTTATTTTATGCATGTTTTTGATGATATTACACTTTAAAGGAAGATATTTTACATGTTTTTGGTTTCAGGTACAAGGGATGGATATTTAGAGTAAATGAGGGCAAAATGGAGCAAAATGACAACACTTCATATGGCGCTATCGCGCCAAACCTTGGCGTCATAGCGTCAACTTACGACCGTGATGAACATTATAGCTCTAGTAACCGATTTTCTAGAATATTCAAAGAATTTGGCTAAATTTTGAAAGGATGCATGAAGTGACCCTTGGTTAATTTTAGTTATCTATTAAAAGGGTCAATTGCTAAATGAAAAAAAGAGTCTTAGAGAGTTTGAAGAGAGTTTTGGAGAGTTTTAGAGAGTGTAGAGAGTCTCTAGTGGATGTGTGAGTTTATATTTGTGATTCTTCGTTTGTAGAAGAAGAGTTTTGAGATTGCTTGAAGGAGACTTCAAAAATTGCTTGGGGAGAAGACATAAGATAAATAATTTGTATTTGTGTTTGAGTTTTTGTTGGTAAGACTTGACTTTCAATACAAACTTTGTGTTTTTGTTTTATCTTCATGAATTTTGAGCAGTTTTCCTTTTTTTCACATTAAATATGGAAATTAATCATGTGGGATGAGATTGATTTAAATATTTTCTTTTATTTTATAAACTTGTGATATCTTTTTCATCGATTCTTCATTGACTTTACAAATTAGTCATTTGTGATGTTAAAATTTGTTACAAAATATAATGACCCAAAAGGGTTATGCTTTCACCAACTAGTGAGTACCATACTTAACTTTGGAAAGAGCCGATGCGATCGTTGATACACAAAAAATATATGCATTTTTAGACTCATATTTTATATTCATTTTTGATAATATTGCACTTTAATGGAAGGTGTTTTTATGTTTTCTTGCAGGTTGTTGAATTTTAGGACTTTAAGCAAAAAGGAAGCAAAAATGATGAAATTTGGAGAAAAAAATGAAGATGTTGAAAATTTGTTCAGCGCCGACGGCGCCAGAAGCATCACCTGCTTCTGGCGCCGTTTGATAGAGAGAAGTGAATTAAATTGCGGAACACTGGTGTCGACGACGCCAATGTCAGTTCAACCCCTGTTTCTAAAAGATTCGACGAATTTGGACGCTTTTTGAAGAGTTTTTGGAGGCACCTATTGGAGAACCGACTCTAGATTTTATTTGGGGCCAAAATTGATCAGAAAAGTGACTCTTCCTGACATCTCATCGCCCCAATTCAACCTTCTACTCATCACACATTCTTCCATTTTTCATTCCACAACCATTTAGAGTCCATTGTTTTTATAATTTAGAGTTTTGTGGTGAGATTAAGTGTGAACTCTTCTCTAAGAGTGTTGGAGAAGGAGAAAAGTAAGAGATTTCTTCTTCCTACATTTCCTAGAAGAGGCTATAAATGATTTGCTTTGAGAAAAAGTTTTAGATAAACACTTTTTTTTATATATGAAATTTGTGTTTTGTTTTTTTTTCTCACGAAATCTGAGTAGTTTAATTTATCTTTCTCTCTACTCTGAGATATGATGAAATGAAGATATAATATGGATGTGCCAATATTAAAATATAAAATAAATTGTGATGATTTTTCAACTCCGAACTTAATTTACTTTTCGATCTGGCCAATTAAATTATTAAAATATGTTGTGAAACATATGATCCGGGAAATGGAGTATGAGTTCTATAATAGAGTGAGGATCACATTTGATTCCATGAGGGAGAATTTCGTTCCTGGAATTAAGTGCAAATAAATAGGGAAATATACTTTGTTGGTTGTAGAATTGGAGAATCTTTAGGGTCACAGATTAAAATCCCTAATTTAGTCTTAGTATTTAAAAACTAAAGCGGAAGTTAGCCTTCAGGTGAAGGAAAGTGGGAGCTCTGGAGTGGGAGTCAGTATCCTCTTAGCCTAGCCACGGATTTAGGGGCTAAACCTGGGATTAGCCAATGATTTTCTATAACACTGTATCAGGGTAGAAAATTAAAACTGCTCCTATTTGACACAATACTTATTTGAACCATTTATCTCATCTCATTTTACCAAAAGCTCATTGTAGTGAGAAAGATGCTTTTTCATATAAGAAATCTTCATCACATAAACATAGTTTAATAGTTTAGTAGTTACTGTTTAAACTTTGTATTTCATTTTTTTATTAGTTATATATTTTAGTTCTTATAATATCTTAATATTCGAAATTAGTGACAGTAAGTTCGTTTTGACTTTCTGTGAATTTCCTATTAAATTTATCATTTCAAATTTAAACCTTCCCCGTGGGATCGATATTTGGGACTTAAATAGAAAGTCCTTTATTACTTGATAATGATACGTATACTTGCATAGAATTCTAACATTAATTGCTTAAATTTCTTATTCATAAAATATTGCATCAAGCTTTTGGCAATGTTGCATAGCGGAGGCAAATTTATAATTTTTACACAACTATATTATCGAGATCAGTAAACTTACCTTTTTAAAGAAAAAACTAGATGTAGATGAAAAAAAAAAGAAAACTGAATGCAAAAGAAAAAAATATGTATATAAAATTTTATCCCAGAGAATGAAAGGAAAACCGTGAATCTATTTATTGAACCATGAGTCTATAATCAAAACAAGTATTAGAGGAAAGGACCCCTTTATATTTGAAGAGAAATTAATCATTCATGGACAAAGAATGGCATCTCGTCATTTCCGTCTAAACCAGGAAGAATAGTAAAATTATTAAGAAGCAAACCCCATAGATCCAAAAAAAAAGACACAATCTATTCAAATAAACTTAACAGCCCCAGAAAACACAGATCTCATCCATAAAGAAAGACATAATAATTCTTTAAAAGAAAAAGAATCAAAGTCCTTTAAGCAAGATTGCTGAATCGTTTAACTTCTAACCTTCAATGCATTCAAAAGCTTTGATAGAACTACTTGTAGAAAAGAAGCATAAAGCAAGAAAATCGGACCTATGATGATGAATCCGAAGAAAGGAAAGTAAGATCGAGCAGTAAATCCTTTGACACCTCAAAAGTTTTTTTTTTCAGGGAAGAGGAAAATAAAAACACTTTGCCATGAAACCAAATATAAAGAACAAAGCATTCACTAAAAGAAGGTTCTAGAAGGATTAAAGGAAGTGACGAACAAGGACTTCGAATCAAATTTGTAGTTGAGAGAGTGTCAAAGTGAGATTTCATAAGAAATACATAATACTCTTAGGCCCAAATGATCGAGGGAGAACAAGAACAGGGAGCACCGAGCATCTGTTGCGAAGAAGAAGGAAAGCCCAAAATTCTTCCTTGGCACACGAATCAAAAATCCCAATACCCTGAAATCCTTCCCCAAGGAATATTTATAGCCGGAGAAGGTGGAATTGCTTACCAATAAAGCTACCACCAGTGAAAACCAACGATGAGGGGAATACGCTACGGAGGGCAAGAAACCGAGCCAGATTGACAAGGAAGGTACCCGAACTCATTTGGGTGGGAAAATCCATATTACCAACAAAGCAACCGGAAACAAGGATTGGCTAGGGCTGACGAGGAAGGAGATGACTAGATAACCAGAAGGAAGCTTCGAGATTCGGTCAAGAGAGGAGAGGGGGAGGAATTAGTTTGGCTAGGGCACAAAAAAAAACACGTAGGTGGGGAAAAATGAAATAATGCGTGAGTTTATATTTCTTCCCCTTTCTTTTATATCTAATCATAACTCACAAGTTAAGGACAAGAAGTTGACGATGTAAGAAGTAATGTTAAACATGGGAAATCAAATACAGAATCAAGGGGCTGCTATTAGAAATATCTAAAATCAATTAGGACATGTTGCTACTGCACTCAGTAACAGACCTTCTGGAGTTCTTCCGGTACGGTGGAAGTTACCAAAAGATCAAAATAAGGAGCAAACTAAAGTTATTCAATTACGAAGTGAAAAAGAAGTTGAAATAATGATCTAAAGAGAAACTGAAGTTGATGAAGAGAAGGAAGCAATGGAAAGTGAAAAAAATAAAAATGAACAAACACAATGTCCTTTAGAAAAACCATTACCTTCGTTTCCTCAAAGACTGAAGCAGAAGAACCAAGATAAATAATTTACAAAATTTTTGGAAATCTTTAAGAAGTTAACGATAAACATTCTTTTTGTTGAAGCTTTGGAACAAACGCCAAGTTATGTGAAATTTATGAAGGATATATTAAACAAGAAAAGGAAGTTTACAGATCATGAGATCATTGCACTTAGTGAAGAGTGTAGTGCTATTATTCAGGAAAAAGCTTCCTAAAAAATTAAAAGATCCTGATAGCTTTATTATACCTTGTGCTATTGGTGAAATTTTTTTTGGAAAAGCTTTATGTGATTTAGGAGCGAGTATCAATCTTATGTTTTTATCAATCTTTAAACGTTTAGATTTGAGAGAGATTTCCTCTACTACTGTAACTCTTCAGTTAGCTGATCGATCAATAACTTATCCAAAAGGAGTTATAGAGAATGTATTAGTAAAAGTGGATAAATCTATTTTCCCTGTAGACTTTATAGTATTGGATATGGAGGAAGATAAAGAAATTCCTATTATTTTGGGGAGACCATTTCTTGCAACAGGGACAGCTGTGATAGATGTGCAAAAAGGAGAATTAATAATGAGAGTTAATGATTAAGAAGTAACATTTAATATTACAAAAGCTATGGAATATCCAACAATAGAAAAAGATAATGAATGTTCTAGGATGGAAGTAACTGATTATCTGAGTAACAAGCAATTTAAGAATGAGTTTGAAGACAAATTAAAGCAAGGATAATTTTTTGAAAACAAGGAAAAAATAAAAAAAGAAGATTTGGATTATATTCAGAGAAAATTTGAAACTTTAGACTTGTTGGAAAACGATAATAAAAATCTTATTCCTTCAAGTATTAAATCACCTGAACAAGAACTGAAAATATTACTTGCTCATTTAAAATATGTGTTTTTAGAAGAGTCATCTACATTGCCTGTTATTGTATCTTCTGAATTAACAAAAATTCAAGAACAAAAAATAATAAAAATGTTAAAAAAATATAAAAAGGCTTTTGAATGGACTTTAGCAGATATTAAAGGAATTAATCCTTCTATTTGTATGCACAAGATTCTATTAGATGAAAAATATGAACCTAAAGCTAATCCTCAAAGGAGATTAAACCCAATAATGAAAGAAGTTGTTAAAAAAGAAATTTTAAAATGGCTAGATGCTGGAACTATTTCAGACAGTGCTTGGGTAAGTCCACTTCACTGTGTTCCAAAGAAAGAAGGAGTGACCGTTGAAGAAAATGAGACAAAATGAATTAATACCAATAAGGCAAGTTACTGGTTGGATTGACTATAGAAAATTAAACATGGTCACCAGAAAAGATCACTTTCCTTTACCTTTTCTAGACCAAATGTTAGATAGATTGGCTTGGAACAAAAATTATTGCTTTTTAGATGGATATACCAGTTATCACCAAAATCCAATTGCTCCAGAGGATCAAGAGAAGACAACATTTACTAGCCCATATGGAACATTTGCTTTTCGTAGAATGCCTTTTGGACTATGTAATGCACTTGCAAAATTTCAAAGATGTATGATGTCAATCTTTAGCAATTTTATTGAACATGGAATGGAAGTGTTTATGGATGATTTTTTGGTATTTAGAACTTTGTTTGAATTATATTTAAATAATTTAGAAAAAGTTCTAGAAGTATGTAAAAAAATTAGCCTAGTACTAAATTGAGAAAAAAAATGTCAATTTATGGTTGCAGAAGGAATTGTACTTGGGCATAAAATTTCTGAAAATGCAATGGAAGTAGATCCTGCAAAAATTTAAGTTATTGAAAAATTACCACCACCGACTAATGTTAAAGGGGTAAGAAGTTTTTTAGAACATGCTGGTTTCTATAGGCATTACATAAAAAAAAAATTTCTAAAATAACTAAGCCTATGCCAACTTTTAGAAAAAGATACAAAATTTGAATTTATTGAGGAATGCATTAAAACATTTGAATTATTGAAAGAGAAATTAATAACTACACTACTACTGAAAGAGAGTTATTAGCTATTGTTTATGCCTTTGATAAATTTAGACCTTACTTAATTGGAACCAATTGCAGAAATTTAATTGGAGCCAATTACAGTATTGATGAAATGAATATACTGTGGTATGCTGATATAGTAAATTATATTGTAAGTAATATTCTACCACCATATATTAAGAATCAACAATTACAGAAATTTATATATGTTTCAAAACTCTATTTTTGGGATGACCCATATTTATATAAACAATGTAAAGATCTAATTAATAGAAGGTGTGTGCCTTATGAAGAAACTCAACAAATAATTGAAAGATGTCATGATTATGAATTTGGAGGATATTTTGGAACAAATAGAACTGCATACAAAATTTTGCCAAGCTGGACTTTATTGTTCTACTCTTTCTAGAGATGTTAATGAAAACAACTGTATAATATTGATGAAATGAATGTACCGTGGTATGTCGATATAGTAAATTATATTGTAAGTGATTTTTTCCCACCTGATATCAAAAATCCATAATTAAATAAATTTATATATGATTCAAAATTTTATTTTTGGGATGACCCATATCTATATAAACAATGTAAAGATCTAATTATTAGAAGGTGTGTGCCTTATTAGGAAACTCAACAGATAATTGAAAGATGTCATGATTCTGAATTTGGAGGACAATTTGGAACGAATAAAATTGCATATAAGATTTTACAAGTTGGATTTTATTGGCCTACTCTTTTTTAGAGATGTTAATGAATATATTAAAACATGCGATCGATGTCAACGAGTAGGAAATATTTCTAAAAGAAATGAAATGCCTCTAAATTATACATTAGAAGTTGAAATTTTTTATGTGTGGGGTTTAGATTTTATGGGACCATTTAT
>NW_018252480.1:14051-15984 GCF_001263595.1 Phalaenopsis equestris
TCTAGAAACAGAAAATGAAAATATTGCATTATCGGAAGATTATTCAAAAGAAGTTTGAACCTGGATAAGAAGTTTTATTATATAATATAAGATTGAGATTATTTCTAGGAAAATTGAAATTTAGATGGTTAGGATCCTTTAAAATGATTAAAGTCTATCATTATGGAACTGTTGTTGGTAAAGATCCTAACACTGGAATGATATTTAAAGTTAATGGACATCGATTGAAAAATTATTATGAAGGGCACATACCATAAGTTAAAGAAGTTTTGAATGTTAAGTCAACCCAACTAATCAAATGGTATGTCGGGCTGACGACGTTAAACCAAGCGCTTTATTGGAGGCAACCCATATATAAATATATATATCTATGTTTTCATATTTTGTTTGATAAGTGTTTATATATTAGTAGATAATAATCCTACACAATTTTATATATTATAAATTAAGATAAATATTGGTACTAGAGGAAAATTTAGAATCAAATTGATCGAAAATAAGAAAAGACAAAATTTTGGCCTCTGGTGCCGACGGCACCAGCATGGGCGCTGATGACCCCCGCGGACAGACCATAGCACGGACAACGCCATTGGGAGCACCGATGACGCCGATAGCAGTTTGACAGTTTAAGACTAATTTTGGCGGACTTTGGCGGGATTTCTCTCTGATATAACTGCCGGGAGGTGTTTTAAAAGTCCTAAAAACTGCCTTGGACGACCATAAACTTCCTATTTTTGAATTCCATGGCCTCCAATTCCAGAAATACTTACAGGTATGGAGTTTTCAATAGAAGAAAGTTTATCAGTTTTGACGCGCAAAGATTATACGATAGAGTTATTACAAAGAAGAGACTTATCAAGGAGAGAGGCTTTGTCAATCACGAATTGATTAATCCAAGTTCTCCGATTGATAAAATCATTGTACAAAGGCGATTAGAAGTTCTGTGCTACACTACCGCTGCAGTTGTTGTACCAGTAATGAAGGAATTCTATGCCAACTTACATGGAATTACACAAAGAGTTGTCTTCGTACGAGGTAAGGCTGTACCATTTACTCATGCGTGAATCAATGAGTTGTATATGATAGAAAGCATTTCAATCTGTCATTATACAAATTTTATTCCTACAAGGGATTTGATGCAAGATGTCTATAATTTTCTGATGGATGAAAGTGATATTTGGGAAATGCGAGATGAATGATATATGAGTTTCTCTGCTTCACTGCTTAATCCAATATCAAAGCAATGACATTTCGTCATTTCTACAAAATTACTCCCTACCATGAAGATTAGTAGAGTCATCAAAGAAAGTGCTATTTTGAATTATTGCATTCAAATGGAAAAACCCATTGATATAGGATCTATCATATTTAAATCTGTTATGGGTATTATTATGAATGGGCCAATTTATGGACTTGAGCATCCTTCCACAGTTTTCCTGCTTTTCAGTCAATCTTAAGTTCCATAAAAAAGTTGGGAAAAAGTTTTATTACCTTGGGAGCCCATGATTCCTATTGATAATAATTATGTTGAGAATGGGAATGAAGCATTAAATACTATCTTAGATCACTCATCACATGCTTCAACTCCATTGATGCCACCAACAATTGGAAGTTGACTTGATGTAAAAAAGAAATTGAAGAAAATTGAAAGAGAACTTCAGAGTATTATGAATGAAATAAGAGATCTTAAGTACCTTTTTGATTACCTAATTGGAGGATGAAAGAGAATTTTGATCATACTGGAACATTTGAAGCAGGATTACCGTGGATTAGGGCTGGCAAAACGGCTCGTTGTTTGCGAACAGCTCGTGTTCGACTCGTGTTCGGCTCGTTAATTTTGTTCGATAAGTTAACGACCTGAACACGAATGTGTTCGTTTGTGTTCGGCTTGTTTTGGCTCGAAATACTACTCATCAAGTTTATATATATATAT
>NW_018252480.1:16116-26135 GCF_001263595.1 Phalaenopsis equestris
AAAATCTTATGGTTATGTGATTAGGGTTGTCAAAACGACTTTTTTTTCGTGATCGGCTCGTGTTCGGCTCGCTAAGCAAACGAGCCAAACATGAACACACTTTTTTAGCTTGAAATATAAACGAGCCGAACACGAGCTGAGCTTGGCTCGCTCTTGTTCGGCTCGTTTACACCCCTACTGCGCTACTGCGGATGTTTAAAGAAAGAGGATGGATCAAAGAAAATTTGACTGATCAATTCCCATACCGACCCTTCTACAATTTGTACGTTCATTACCAATCTATGAGAGATATTAGAAGAAGAGAAAGCACTGAAGATGAGGCAGAATAATTGAAGAATATGGACTCTCTCTATTAGTTTAAAATGCTTATGTACTTAATGTGATTGTGTGTGGATTTGATTTAGTTTGCTTTGCTTTAGAATTCTGAACTTTGATTGTGTGTATAATTTTGTGTCAGTGTTTAGTGTTGTGACTTGATTTCTACGCTGATTTATAATTTTGTTTGCTTAATATGTGTAAAAGTGTGATTAAAAAAATGTGTTTATAAAAATGTATTTTCATATATAAAAGTTAGTTTATTGTTGTGTGAAATGTGTATTTATGAATTTAGATAAAAGATAAAAAAATTATGTTTAAAAAAATTAAAATACTAAAAAGACATTGGAAAAAATTGAAAGGAAATAGAAAATTGAAAAAAATTGAAAAAATGGAATTTTTGGCCTGCAGCGCTGACATGGGCGCCGACGACGCCCTCGACTCGAGAACAACCTTTAACCCTTTAAAATTTGTGATTTTCACCGTAAATCGTCATTTTTACCCTTGAGTCACCTTCAACCTCCAATTTTTGCACCTAGGGCTCGCATTTGCTTGGATTTGAGGCGATTTTAATGCAAAGGAACTTTGGATTTCATCTTCTCTAGGTAAGAACTACACTTTGAACTAAAAAATTTTGATTTTCACCAAGGATTTATCTTACATTGCACCAAGTATTTATCTCACATTGTCGAGATCCAAAAAATTTGCAATTTTTGTGAGATTTTGAGAAAATCCTTTGGTGAAGACCTCTTACTTAGTAGATTTAAGTATAAAGCGTTTTACTTTGTGATTTTTGGAATTTGCCGAATGGAGGAAAATGGTATTGAATTTATTCAAATTTTTTTCAAAGTTTCTCTAGATTTCCCATGGAGCCGAGAACAAGCAAAGGAAAAAAGAAAAGTAGATTATGATGAATAAAAATTTGTTAGCTTCAGCGCTAGTGCTCGATTCAATGGTCTACTAGAGCATAAAAAAGTAATTCCGGATAGTGGTTTTAAAATTCAGGTGGAGAAGTCGAGCGATTAATCAATGGAAGATTAATCAATGGTAGGAGGTGGGAAAATTTCTATTATTTTACTGCCGATGCGATTGTTGGTATAGTGATGGAATTCTATGCCAACTTTACTGAAGCTTCTGACGACTTTGTTTTTGTTCATGGGAGAAAGGTGAAGTTTTTTCCAAGAAAAATTAATGAGTTTTATCAATTGGAAGATGTTTACAGTTGTTAGTATAAATCATTTTCTGCTAGTAATGAGGTCTTAGATGATGTTATTACTTTTCTTACTGATGGAAGAGGGACCTGGAAAGTAAAAAATGGTGTTAAGGTAAAATTTCCTCTTTCTATGCTTAATGTAGTATCTAAAGGTTTGCACTACGTCATTTCTGGAAGAATGATTTTTCATCATAGTGATCATAGTGAGGTGACCAAGGATAGAGCTATGCTGAACTTCTTTATTCAACAGGTGATGAGGATAAATGTAGGCTCTATTATCTATATGAACACTAGATCTATTGCTTTAGGAGAGACCACTGGTGGTTTGGCACACCTGCACTTATTTTTACACTCTGTGAATAGGCACGAGTTAATTTTAGACCTGTGGAAGAGAGGATTGAGACTCTAAATCCTATTGGGCCTGTCAATATAAAGACATATGAATCTCATGTTGATTAGAGATATTCCTTCTACTTCGAGGACCCCTACTTCTAGTGACCCTACTAACCGAGAACTTTTAGACTAGATGATGATCTAGTAGGGAGATATCTTAAGAATAGATCATAAGTTGCAAAACATGGATGCCAGAAATGCTCACACTGATGATTTGATAAGGAGAAAGTTCGAATATGATGCTGCTTATGATGATGCACTGGTGAGATACATGAAGGGTGATCATTCAGTTCAGTTTCCTACTCACCCTATTTTTACTCCATATCAGCAGCAGAATTTGGATGTAGAAGAAGAAGAAGATGATGATTGGTGATTTGATTTTTTAGTTTATGTTTAACTGTACTTTGCTATTTTGTTGTTTGTTTTTGTTATATTGTTGAGACTGTTTGTTTGTTTGTGAGGCTCTGTTTTGTTGTTATGTTGAGTTGTGAACTGTAGTTTATAAAACTGTTATCATTTCTGGAATGTAGTTTAATTCTGTTGTTAGTTTTTGTATTTTATTAAATGTATTATAATTAACTCTTTCTCAGATGATTTATATGTATTATGCACAGATTAATGTTTTAAGTCTTGTAGCTTTTTATATTAGCACCTGCAGTATTTCAGAATTAAAGTTTCAAAATCAGAACCTTCAACATGTATGTCTGTTCATTATGTATTTAATGTTTTCTTTCACCCTTTATTTTTCAGTTCTTCATACTAAATCTTTTAAAAAATTTAAGTTTGGGGGGGAGGGTCTAAAATAAATATCACTACAAGAGGAAAACCCTAACTAAGAATTGCATTTTGAACTAAACGTTGTGCTTAAAATTTAATCAAAACTTACCCCATAGCTTTAAAAAGAAAGAGGAAGGAATGTTAGTAGTTTTTTATGTCAAAATTTAGAATACTTGAGCATGGCTATAACTATATTTATGTTCCTAAATATAAAGTAAACTTAACTAAAAATTTTCAATAATAAAGGTTACTTTTAGAGATTAAGATATTTGGTATAAAAGAAAAAGACTATGTTTTTCTATTTTAAGTAAAGAAAATTGTATTTTTGAAATTTTAAAAAACTTAAAGGTCCATGTAAAAAGAAAAGAATTAAACTTTATGAAATCTTTAAGCTAATATAAATTTGTTAAGTGAAGAAATGTGGCAAGTTTTTGACTTTAAGAAGAGGATAGTGAAGTTCAAAATCATTAAAGGCTATCCAGATATAGTAATCCTCACATATAAAAAAAAAGAAAAAAAAAAGAAAAGAAAAGAAAAAAAAAGAAAAAGAAAAGAAACGATGTGGGGAGAAGCTTGAGGAGATGCCTAATTAATAATTGGTTTCACTTGAATCAATTTAAAAAGAAGGCTTGCTATATTTTCTAAATTTTTATTTGAGTATTAGTTTATTTATTAGTAAAGTTTTATCAAGTTCTTTTTCATATGAATACTTTCAGTGACTTTAGTATGAAAATTTGTAATTTTTCTTGAAAAGAATAACGAATCAGAAATCTTGGACTTGAATGCTAAATATTCTTATACCTTTAGTATTAACTAGAGTTGTTTTGAATTTTTCTTAAGTTATGCTATTGTATTTAGTGGACTAAGATATGGAAATCTAGAAGTTAAATTCTTACCATAAGTCATATTTTTATATAGTAGAGGAGTTACTTGAGGACAAGTAACATGTAAGTTTGGGAGATTTTGATACACCAAAAATATATGCATTTTTAGACCCATATTTTAGACTCATTTTTGGTGATATTGCACTTTAATGGATGTTATTTTTATGTTTTCTTGCAGGTTGTTGAATTTTAGGACTTGAAGCAAAAAGGAAGCAGAAATGATGAAATTTGGAGCAAAAATGAATAAGTTCAAAATTTGTTCAGCGTCGACAGCACTGTTTGACAGAGAGGAGTGAATTAAATTGCGGAACACTGACACCGACGACGCCAGAACAGGCACTAACGGTGCCAATGTTAGTTTAGCCCCTGTATCTAGACGATTCGACAAATTTGGACGCTTTTTGAAGAGTTTTTGGAGGCACCTATTGGAGAACCGACTTTAGACTTTATATGAGGCCAAAATTGATCAGAAAAGTGACTCTTCCTGATATCTCATCGCCCCAATTAAACCTTCCACGCATCACACATTCTTCCATTTTTCATTCCACAACCATTTAGAGTCCATTGTTCTTATAATTTAGAGTTTTGTGGTGAGACTAAGTGTGAACTCTTCTCTAAGAGTGTTGGAGAAGGAGAAAAGTGAGAGATTTCTTCTTCCTACATTTCCTAGAAGAGGCTAAAAGAGGATATAAGGGATTTACTTTGAGAAAGAGTTTTAGATAAGTGTTGTTTGTTTATTAGTGTTGTATGAACTTTCTTTTATACATAAAATTTGTGTTTTGTTGTATCTTTCTCATGAAGTCTGAGTAGTTTACTTTATTTTTCTCCCTACTATGAGATATAGTGAAATGAAGAGATATTATGGATGTGTCAATATTAAAATATAAAATAAATTGTGATGATTTTTCAACTCCGAACTTAATTTACTTTTCAATCTGACCAATTGAATTGTTAAAATATGTTGTGAAACATATGATCCGAAAAATAGAGTATGAGTTCTACAATGGAGTGAGGATCACATTTGATTCCATGAGGGAGAATTTTGTTCATGGAATTAAGTGCAAATAAATAGGGAAATATACTTTGTTGGGTGTAGAATTGGATAATCTTTAGGGTGAGAGACTAAAATCTCTAATTTGATCTTAGTGTTTAAAAACTAAAGCAAGAGTTTGCCTTCAGGCGATAGGAAGTGGGAGCTCTGAAGTGGGAGTCATTATCCTCTTAGCCTAGCCACGAATTTTGGGACTAAACCTGGGATTAGCCAATGATTTTCTATAACACTATATCAGGGTAGAAAATTAAAACTGCTCCTATTTGGCACAATACATATTTGAACCATTTATCTCATCTCATTTTACCGAAACCTCATTGTTGTGAGAAAGATGCTTTTTCACATAAGAAATCTTCATCACATAAACATAGTTTAATAGTTTAGTAGTTACTGTTTAAACTTTGTATTTCATTTTTTTATTAGTTATATAATTTAGTTCTTATAATATCTTAATATTCGAAATTAGTGACAATAATTTCGTTTTGACTTTCTGTGAATTTCCTAGTAAATTAATCATTTCAAATTAAAACTTTCCTCGTGGGATTGGTATTTGGGGCTTAAATAGAAAGTCTTTTATTACTTGGTAACGATATGTATACTTGCGTAGAATCATAACATTAATTGCTTAAATTTCTAATTTCTAATTCATAAAATTAATTGCTTAAATTTCTAATTCATAAAATATTGCATCAAGCTTTTGGCACTGTTGCATAGCGGAGTTAACTATATAATTTTTACACAACTATATTTCTCGGGATCAAGCTTCCAAGGGGAAGTGCAATTAGATAGGGAGATATGTCTTCATTGGTGTAGAATTGATGTTTCTAGGGTGACAGGATAGAATCTTTTGTCATGTTGATCTTGATTTTGGATCTAAGGATCCTTAGTAGGTCATATAGAGAGTGCACAGTGGGTAATCTGGAAGTGAGAGACAGAATCTACTCAACGCTACTACACAAGCTGAAACAAACTTAAGATTAACCAATGTTCTTCGCTAACACCGAGAGGGGGTACAAAATAAGTATGCTCCTATTTGTCAAATTTTATTATTTATATTTTTAGTCATTCAATTCCTACATTGATTAAGATCTTTTTGCAAGGGGAAAGATCTTTTCATTATGTTACAACTTTTTTAACTTATTATTCATTTAAATTTTGTTATTACTTTTTGTTTAATTTAGACAGCATATTAATTTAGTTTTAATCTTTCGGTATCATTCTTCTATCATTTTTATCTGCAATTAAAATAGAAGTATTTCTAAGTTATTATTATAAATCTAGAGTTTTCCTCGTGGGATTGATACTGGAGTTTTTAAAGAAAATCATATATTACTTGGAACGATACGTATAATTGCATAGCACCCCTAGCGTGAAGGCTTATTTTCTATTTTCTAAATCATTTTCTTTATTCACACTAGCCACTAAATATAATTTGGGCTAAGTTTTTTGCAATCTTTTGAAGTATAAATATCTGCGTAATTACAGATCAGGTCAAGTTTTTGGCGTCGTTACCTAGGATTGTGACAGAACTTTTTAACTTAGAATTTATTTGATTTATAGATTTGTTTTAGGAGAATTAAAATTTTATTATAGTACTTTTTCATTTTTTAAAAAAATAATAAAATCATAAAAAAATTAAAAAAAATCTACAAATTTAAAATCATTTAGGAGTATTTTTATTTTTCAAAATTTTACCTTGTGTATGTGAAGTTTGAGATCTGAAGATTTAGTGCCTTACGATTCTGAATTAGAACGAACTATGAAAAAAATTAAAAAACATAAAGGGCTTCACAATTTTTAAGAAATAATGAACACGTTGCAAAATAACATTGAACGTCAAAATATTGGAAATGAACAACATAATTTACAAAGACCTTTAAGGGACTACGCAATCCCTACAAGAGATGAAATTCACTTAAGTATACAAACTCTTGCTGTAGCGACTAACGCATTTGAACTTAAACATTTAATTATATAAATGATACAAAATAATCTGTTTGGGGGAACATCATCTGATGTCCTAAATTTAAATTTAGCAAGTTTTTTAAAACTGTGTGCTACATTTAAATATGATGTTGTATCAAATGATATTGTTCGACTGAGACTTTTTCCTTTTTCCTTAAAGGATAAAGCTAATATTTGGTTAAACTCATTAGCATCTGGATCTATTAGAACTTGGGGGGATTTAGCACAAAAATTCTTAGCTAAGTAATTTCGACCTTTAAAAACTGTTAAGCTTAGAAATGATATTACTTCTTTTACTCAGTTTGAAGAAGAGTCAATATACGAAGCTTGTGAAAGATTTAAGGAACTTCTTAGAAAGTGTCCACATCGTATTTTTCCAGATGGTTAATCATTCAAACTTTTTATAATGGGTTAGTAGGATCCCTTAGATCTATCATAGACATTGTTGCTGGTGGTTCATTAATGTCAAAACCATTTGATGAAGCTTATGCATTAATTGAAGAGATGACAACAAATAAATTTTAATGACCTTCTGAAAGGGTAAATCCAAAAATAAAAGTAGTCAATATTCATGATAATGAAGCTATTTCGCTGATTGCATTCCAAGTTGAAGTATTATCTTAGAAAATAGACCAAATAGGAATGAATTTTTCTCAAACACCTCATGCGATTGAATAAAATTCATTAGGACATATGATTGATTGTCGGACCTCATTAGAAAATTTAAATGCTTTTAATAATATACCCAATAACCCATCTTCTAACTTATACATCCCAGGTTGAAAAAATCACCCCAGTTTTAACTTGAATAATAATTCTAATGGTGGAAGTCAACAATGAGGGAACAACCAAGTAAACTCATTGAGAAACTAGAACAACCAGGGTAGTGCTAACTATAGGCATACATATCCTCCAAGATTTAGTAGTAACCAACAAATTAAGGAGAAGATGTTTTCTATAGAAGAAGTGGTGTTACAAATGAGAAATCAATTACAATGTCAAAGTGTTGCTATTCAAAACATTGAGAATCAATTAGGACAAATTGCTAATGCACTTAGCAATAGACCTCAAGGAACACTTCCTAATAATGTCCAAATTAATTCTAAAGACAAAAATAAAGATCAAGAGCAAGTTAAAGCTATCTAACTTAAGAGTGGAAAGGAATTAAATGATGGAGTTCAAAAAGTGTTTAAAGTTGAGAGAGAAAAAAAGAAGCTGAAAAACCTGAAGAAACTATTCCTAAAGAAGTGGAAAAACCTCTCTCCAACTAAGATTAATTTAGAAAGGCCACTAGCTCCTTTTCCTCAAAGACTGGGGAGCAGAAGTTGGATCAACAATTTTCTAAATTTTTTGAAATAATTAAAAAGCTTACAATTAATTTTTCTTTTGTAGAAGCTTTGGAACAAATGTCAAGTTATGCAAAATTTATGAAAGAAATTTTAATCAAGAAAAGATAGTTTGAATATTATGAAATTATTGCACTTAGTGAAGAATAAAGTGCAATAATTCAGAAAAAGCTTTCTAAAAAACTTAAAGATCCTGGTAGCTTTACTATACCTTGTGTGATTGGAGAAAAAATTTGTGGAAAAGCTTTTTGTGATTTAGGAGCTAGCATTAATCTCATGTCATTATCTATTTTTAGAAGGTTAGGTTTAGGAGATATTTCTCCCACTACTGTAACCAGCAGTTTGTTGATTAATCTATCACTTATTCACACCTATCCTGTGGGGGTTATAGAGGATGTGTTAGTTAAAGTGGATAAATTTATCTTCCATGTTGATTTCATTATGTTAGATATGGAAGAAGATAAAAAAAATACCTATCATTTTGGGGATACATTTCTTTGTCACTAAACAAGCAATGATAGATGTAAAGAAATGAGAACTAACCATGATAGTTAATGACCAGGAAGTTACATTTAATGTGCTTAAATCAATGAAGTACGCTGATAAAGGAAAAAATGTTAAATGTTATAGAATGAATATAATTGATTATATGGTTGTTAGTCATTTTCAAGAAAGATGTGAAGTCATAATAGATTAACAAGAACTAAAAAATGAAGATGAAGTTGATTATGAAGACAAATCAAATGAGATAAATACTAAGGAATCAAATTATGTTCAAATTTTTTTTGAAATTTTAGATATTACTGAAAATAGTAAACCTCTGATTCCTTCAATAAAATAACCTCTTGAACTTGAAATGAAGGTACTCCTTGCTCATTTGAAATATGCATTTTTTTGGAACTCATCTATATTACCAGTTATAATATCCTTAAACTTGACTACAAAACAGGAAGAAAAATTATTGGAGACATTGAAAAATCATAAGAAATCCTTTGGAAGGACACTAACTGATATTAAAGAAATTAGTCCTTCATTATATATGCACATAAGCTTTATGGAAGATAATTATAAGCCTAAGGTTGATCCTCAAAGGAGATTGATCCCTATAATGAAAATGAAAGAGGTTGTTAAGAAAAAAATTCTAAAGTGGTTGGATGCTAAAAAAATTCTAAAATGGTTAGTCCTATTAATTGTGTTCTAAGAAAAAGGGGTGACATTAATCATTAACGAAATGAATGAATTAATTCCTACAAGACAAGTCACTGGGTGGTGAATCTATATTAATTATAGAAACTTATACTTCACTACTAGGAAATATTATTTTCCTCTACCTTTTCTGGGTCAAATGCTGGATAAACTAGCTGAGTGATACACTGAAATAATATGTTGTTTTAGTATATATTTTATGCTTATTTTTGTGATATTGCATTTAAAGAAGGGTATTTTAATGTTTTTGATGTAGGTATATAAATTTTAGGTATTTTGAGCAAAAGTAGCAAAAAAATGAAATTTGGAGCCAAAACAACGAAGTTTTGAATTCTGGCACATGATGCATCATATGCACTGAAGTGGCGCCAGATGCACCGATGTGGCGCCAAATGCGCTAGATTGGCGCCAGATACGCCAAAGCCCAGAATAGTGTGTTCTTCAGCAAACTGGCAAATGATGTGCCATTTTATAGAGAGTTGGTGCATGATGCGCCAGATTTGGCGCCAGATGCACCGGGGACGACTTTTTGCGGATTAAGGGGGTTCAAGACAAATTTTGCACGAATTTTGAAAGGGGCACTTCTTCTAAACACCCCTTGGGATAATTCAATGCATATAAACACTTTGGAAGGTTCTTTTATAAAGGGATATGTTTCTTGAATCAATGGACATGTCTTTTGAATTCAAAAGAGTTGACTTTTAGATAAAATTTTAGGGAGAATTTTGAATTCTTTTTAGAGGGAGGTATAGGGCTTGAAGAAGAGGAGAGGAGCGTGAGGTGTGTGGCGTGAAGAAGGGGGGAGAGAGAGAGAGAGAGAAAGTCATGTGCTTGGAGATTTTCTTCTTTCTTCAAGGATTGTAAGAGGA
>NW_018252480.1:26214-32284 GCF_001263595.1 Phalaenopsis equestris
TGGAGAGGACTTCTAGGAGTTTGCTTGGGAAGGATTGTGAGATCGTATCCATTAAAGCAGAAATCTCTGTATCAAAGATGTTATTATATGCTCAGTCTAGAAGAATATGACTTTAATTAAGAATTTGTGGCATAAAAAATCTTAAATGTTCAAAATCAGGTATAATGAAGCACTATAAAGCCTACATAAATTCGCTCAACGTCTTTGTCATAAAAAATGTCTGCAACATTCAATCAAATAAAAAAAAAGGAAAAGATTAAATTCCAATTGAAATATTAAAATGTGTTGAATAACATATGTTCCGAAATGATTATGATTTTACAACATGAGGAGAATCACATTTGATTTCATGGAAGAGTATTTCATCCATGGAATTTGGTGAAAAAAATAGGGAAATATACTTTGTTGGATGCAAAATTGAAGATTTTAAGGTGAGAAATTTAAATGCCCAATTTGGCCCAGTTGATTGAAAACTAATGTGAGATTGTTATCCCTCAGGGGAGGGAGTAGTGGGAGCTCTGGAGTGGCGGCCAGTATTCGTATTCTCCCATCCTATCCACAAAATTAGGGGCCAAACTCTGGATTAGTCAATGTTCATTATGCACTCGGAAGAGGGTAAATAATAAGATTGTTCCTATTTGGCGCAAAACAGTTTATATATATATTTTTTCAAATGATTTTATTTTTTTCACTACCATATACTCATTGTAAAGGGGAAGGATGCTTTCTTAAATTTTAACTTTCCATCATAACATCTTAGTTTTAATATTCACAATTTTACTTTTGAATGTTTAACATTTAGTTTAGTTAACTTTGTCTTTCAACTGCATTTTACTTAACATTCACTTATTACTTAATATTCAAACTTCACACTTTACTTTTTGTATTTTTAAAATACTACTTTAAATTATAATTTTAGGAACTTATTTACAGGCATTTCCAAGTTCCCTGTGGGATCGATATCTAGGACTCCATTAGAGCCATTTATTACTTGAGCGATATGTATAGTTGTGTTATTTTAAATGGGATTTGGTAGTTTAAAGATTATTAAAAGATAAAACTATTTTAACTGAAGTTATTTTGATGGGATTAATTTGCATTTTTGCTATTCTATCTACCGTGTGTATTTTTTAATATTGAAAATATTTGCAAAATAACACACTAAATCTACCCGCATAAAGTTTTTGGCACCGTTGCCGGGGAAGTAACAGAAAGTAGTAGTAAGTTATTTTATAAGTTATAGTATTCTTATTTTAAAAACTAAAAAAGAAAGAGAGTGTTTGTAGTTTATTTTGAATATTTTCTTATTTAAGTGTTTTTGCTTATTTTTAAATTACTTTTTGTATCTATTTATGCATAGTGTAAGATCTGAAAATTTAGTACCTTACAATTATGAGTTAGAAAGAACAATTAGAAAAATTCAAAAATAACAAAAAGAGATAGACCATGTTAGCAAAATGGCTTGCAATTTGTGCAATTTGAATAATGCTGGAAAACTGAATGAACATCATTAGAGACTTAAGAGATTATGCTAATCATATATCATATGAGATTCACTTAAGTATACAAAACCCTGTTGTAGCTGCCAATTCATTTGAGCTTAAACCTGTTATTATCCAAATGGTTCAAAACAATCAGTTTAAGGGAACACCAGGGAACACCAACTGAAGAACTGAAGATCATAATTTACATCGTGTTAGTTTTCTAGAATTGTGTGCTATATTTAAATATGATGGAGTGTCGAATGATGCCGTCGGACTTAGAAATTTTTTTATTTTTCACTAAGAGATAAAGTTAAGATGTGGTTAAACTCGTTAGCACCTGGATCTATCAGAACTTGGGGAGAACTATCGAAAAAAAATTTTATCTAAATATTTCCCAACTTCAAAAACTACTAAGCTTAAGATATTTCATCTTTTTACCAGTTTGAAGGGGAATCAATTTATGACACCACACCATGCGTTGCCAGATTGGTTAATAATTCAATTTTTTGTAATGGATTGGTTGGATCTCTTAGATCGATAATTGATGCTACTGCTGGTGGATCACTAGTGTCAAAACCATTCGATAAAGCATATTCTTTAATTGAAGAGATGACTACTAATAATTATCAATGGCCCTTTGAAAGGGTAATCCAAAAAGAGTAGCCAATATTCATGATTATGATGCAATATCTATGTTAGCTGCACAAATAGCTGCTATATCGAAGAAGATAGATCAATATTGAATGAATTATTCTCAGACATCACCTGTGCTTGAGGAAAATTCATTAGGACAAACGATAAAATCACAATCTTCTTATGAGACCATAAATGCAATAAATAATCATTCTAACAATCCTTATGCTAATTATTATAATTCCAGTTGTAAGATTCATCCAAATTTTAGTTGGAGTAATAACAATTCTAATGCTGCAAATCCGCAATGGGGAAACAACACTGCAAACCCATTGAGAAACTCCAACAATCAAGGAAATCCAACTTATAAACCTTATTACCCTCCAGGATTTCATAATTTATAGAGTAATGAGAAAAAGTTGTCAATGGAAGAATTGATATTGCAAATGAGGGGTCAATTACAAAGTCAATGAGTAGAAACATGGGAAATCAATTGGGATGTATTGCTACTGCACTTAGAAATAAACCTCTAGGAACATTGCCAAGTAATGTTGAAGTAAATCCAAAAGATCAGAACAAAGAACAAATTAAGGCTAACAAATTAAGGCTATTCATTAAGGCTATTCAACTTAGAAGTGGAAAAGAATTAGAAAATAGAGTTTAAAAAGAAGTGGAAGTTGAAGTTGAAAAACATGAGGTGAAAAATGAAAAATCCATTGAAGATTTTCATTTTGAGTCAGAATGTTCTATTAAACCAATGAAAATTACTATAGAAAGACCACTACTATAGAAAGACTAGAAAGACCACCACCTCCATTTCCTCAAAGATTGAAGCAGAAAAATAGAGATAACCAATTTTCAAAATTTTTAGAAATATTGAGGAAATTAACAATAAACATTCCATTTGTTGAAGCTTTGGAACAAATGCCAAGCTATGTGAAGTTCATGAAGGATATACTTAATAAGAAAAGAAAGTTTATAGATAACGAGACTGTTACACTCAGTGAAGAGAATAACACTATAATTCAGAAAAAGCTTATGGAAAAAACTCAAAGATCCTGGAAGTTTTACAATTCCTAGTGTTATTGGCGGAAGATTTTTTGGAAAAGCTTTATGTGATTTAAGAGCCAGTATTAATCTTATGCCGTTATCAATTTTTAGAAGGTTGGGCTTAGGAGATATTTCACTTACGACTGCAACTCTTCAGTTAGCTAATCTTTCGATTGCCTATCATAAAAGTGTTATAGAAGATGTTTTGGTAAAAGTTGATAAATTTATTTTTCCCAGTGGACTTTATTATATTAGTATGGAGAAAGATAAAAAAATTCCTATCATTTAAGGAAGATTATTCCTGACCACTAGAAGAGCTTTGATGTGTAGAAAGGAGAACTAACTATGAGAGTTAGTGATCAAGATGTTACATTTAATATTGAAAAATCAATGAGATACCCTGCAAAAGAGCAAGAGAATGAATGCTTTAGAATGGATATTAATGAATATCTTAGCCATGAATATTTCAAAAAGACATTTGAAAGAGAATTTGAAGAGGAATATATGGAATATCAAGATGAGGATAAAATTCAAGATGAATCAACAGAAGTGAGTAAAGAAGATTTGGATTATGTTAAAAAAAAAAGAAATGTTAGATCCTACAGAAAGTAATAAGAATATGATTTCATCTATTGAGAAACCTCCTAAACTAGAGCTGAAAACACTTCCTACTCATTTGAAGTATGCATCCTTATGAGATTTATCTACATTACCTGTTATAATATCCTTAAAAATAGTATCCTCAGAATTAACTGATGAGCAAGAACAACAGTTATTGAAAACTTTAAAAAAATATAAAAAAGCCTTTGAATAGACATTCTTTGAATGAACATTAGCTGATATTAAAGGAATGAGTTTTTAAATTTATATGCATAGAATTTTATTGGAAGATCAACATGAATCAAGAGCTGATCCTCAACGGAGATTAAATTGTATAATGAAAGAAGTTGTTAAGAAAGAAATTTTAAAATGATTAGATGTTGGAATAATATATCCTATTTCAGACAGTGCTTGGGTAAGTCCAATTCACTGTGTTCCAAAGAAAGGAGGTGTGATTGTGGTGTCAAATGAGAATAATGAATTAATACCAATAAGACAAGTCACTGGATGGTGAATCTGCATAGACTATAGAAAATTAAATTCTGCCACCAGGAAGGATCATTTTTCTTTACCCTTTTTGGACCAGATGCTAGATAGGTTGGCTGGGCACAAATATTTTATTTTTTAGATGAATATACCAGTTATCATCAGATACCTATAGCTTCAGAGGATCAAGAGAAAATAAAATTTACTAGTCCTTATGGAACTTTTGCTTTTCGGCGAATGCCATTTGGATTATGTACTGCGCCTCCAACATTTCAAAGACATATGATATCAATTTTCAGTGATTTAATTGAAAAAGGGATTGAAGTCTTTATGGATAATTTTTTTTGTGTTTGGAACTTGATTTGAAATATGTTTAAATCATTTAGAGAAAGTTCTTGAACGATGTGAAAAGACCAATCTCATATTGAACAGGGAAAAATGTCAATTTATAGTTGCAGGAGGAATTGCGCTTGGGCATAAAATTTCAAAAAATGACATGGAAAAAATGACATGGAAGAAAATGCCATGAAAGTAGATCCAGTAAAAATACAGATTATATTAAACCTACCTCCACTTACTACAGTAAGAGGAGTTTGGAGCTTTTTAGGACATGTTGGATTTTACAACTTAAAAAGCTATATTAAAGATTTTTCAAAACTCACTAAACCGTTATGCCAACTTCTAGAAAAATATATAAAATTTGATTTCAACCAAGATTGCCTTAAAGCTTTTCAAAATTTAAAAGAAAAATTGATCACTGCTCCAATAATTGTTTCACCTGATTGTGAGAAACCTTTTGAATTAATGTGTAATGCTTGTGATTATGCAATTAGAGTTGTATTAGGGCAGATATATGATAAGATTTTTAAAGTTATATACTATGCTAGTAAGACTCTTAATGATGCTCAGATTAACTATACCACCATTAAAAGAGAGTTATCAGCCATTGTGTATGCTTTTGATAAGTTCAGGTCATACCTAATTGGAGATAAATGTGTTGTGCATACTGACCATTCGACTATTAAATATTTGATGTGAAACCAATATTAATTAGATAGGTACTTCTGATGCAAGGGTTTGATTTTAAAATAGTCAATAAGAAAGGGATTGATAATCAAATTACTGATCATCTATCTAGGTTAGAACAAGAAGAAATGCTTGACATGGAAAAAGAAATTAATGGAAATTTTCCCGATGAAAAATTTATACTGTAAAAGGATGGGAAATATCTTGGTATGCCGATACTGTAAATTATATTGTTAGTAGTATTTTACCATATGAATTAACAAAACAATAGAAAAAGAAATTCATTCACGATGTAAAGTCTTATTTTTGGGATGACCTCTATTTATATAAATAATGCAAAGATTTAGTAATGAGACAATTGTTGACCTCACTTTTGGTTGAGGTTTAGTTTTTCCACTTTAGTAGCCTAAGGTCTAGCCATAGGACTTTCCTATTGAAAATTCTTAGAAAACCAGAAAAGGAACCCTCATCATTAGAAATTCCAAACGCTTCTCTACTCAACTTGAAATTCCACATATTGGTCCTAACCTCCAGCACTTAGTAGGTGGGGTCATTATGGGGGAACTCAAGATGAGTCACCCTTAGGACTGCTGGACCTTAGAGTTGACACTGGGTGTTGGTCTAGGGCTTAAGGTACATACTTGCACTCACAATCACTCACAACCCTAAACTTAAACTTGTAGGCTTTGGTCCCTTGATACTTTTGGGAGACTCATGTAGGTGGTCCCCTAAACCCACTAGCCCTAGGCTAAGGTTTAGCTAAGACCACTACATAGAGGACCCAAAATGGG
>NW_018252480.1:32604-36251 GCF_001263595.1 Phalaenopsis equestris
ATTTTCCCCAAATCTACCTCAAATGTCTATCAAATTGGCCTCAATTTTCCCCAATTTCAATTCTAAACTCAAATTCACCCTTGATGTCCATCATTTGAGCTCAATTTTGATTTAGATTAAAGCCCCAATTTTGGCCACATAACCTAATCTCATCAAATTGAATGCCTTAACCCCAAAATTGGCACCCTATTTATGCTGAAAACTCTTCATGAGATCCTTATTGACTATTTACAATAATAAATTTGGATCTGACCCAAGGCTAACCCAACCTACACCCAAACCTAGCCCAATATGCCCAAATTGATCAAATTTCAAAATTCCTCCAAATTGACCATCCAATTGAACTCAAAACCACTTTCATCCTTCACCAAAGTTGTTCCTTATGATCATATACACCAAATGCAACATTTATTTGGGCCAATTAACATGAATAGCCTAGACCAAACCCAAAATTTGGTCATTTTCACTCACTTGGACCCATGCACTAAATGTCGCCTAACCACCCTAAAGCCATCAATTTAACTCCACCATAGCCATTAGTTGGACCGTAAGACTGAGCCAAAACAATCTAACCTAAGCTGCCATCTAATTACAGCTAGATGAGCCATGGACCAAGGGTCCCTCAAATTAAGGGATTTGATTTTCATTTTTGGTTAGGCTTAAGATATCTTTGCCAAAATAATACCTCATTACAATAAATTGTTATGACATATTCCCCTGGGTTTCTTGAGCTCCTAGCCACCTCCCCCTGCCATGGCCGACCGGCCTAGTCATCGGAGAAGCCAAAACTGAGGGACACCTTCTCTTGAACTTCACCCAAATCAAACCCAGAGGCCACCTCACTCAAATCAAATGATAGAGCTCCTCTACCCTCCACATAAGCATCACAATACACCTAAACATTGGCCATGAGAGCCACCCCTTTGCCATTTTTATAAAAACTCACCTCCACGGTCATGGGAGGTGTGCTAAAATTTCCTCTGAGAGACTTCCACAAATCAATCCCAAAGCCTCTTTGAGACCTCCTCAGTGCAATCTAACCACCACATTGCCCTGAATCCCCTTGCTAGAGCCCAATTTTGAGCTCGAATCTCTGCCTAAAACCAGGACAGAGCTCTCCACACTTCTACACTCCACAAAAACAAATTAAACTCACCCACACCTTCACCACAGTGAGAGAAGGAAAAGCCCTATCAAATCCCTCTTCCACAGAGACTCTAGCATAACTCTAGACCAACACCAGAAATCGGGCTTGGTCGAATTACTACCTAGGCTTTGCACCACAGCTAGAGGCTTAATCCCTAGACACCTTGGACCCCAACAAATGTGAGAAGCACCTCTGATTGAAGCTTCACTTCTCAGAGCTAAGGTATTGATATCATCTTCCTCCCGAGCCTATTTTGATTCTTTATTTGATTAGGCTTGATTTAATTGTATGATTATCATATGGATATGTTCATCTCACTTAGACGAGTCCATAAGATCAAACCCGAAGTAATTTGGTTGAGTCTAGGCCGAGATCTTAGGGTTTTAGTGTGGACGGTCCTATCGAGGACGATGAAGGGGATCCATCTGATCGCTCGTGTATTAGATGGACGGAGGAGATTGAGCCGGACATCACTTCCTTACATGAACCGCGGACTGAGTCAGCGGCTACATGGATGGCGACGTCCAACCAGAGCGTGCCATGCGTGCCTTCGGAGCTGCCGAGGATACAGTCAGCCCCGCGAGTGTAAATAGAAAAATAGGGATTTTCTTATTTAAATAAATAGCCCTGGCTTTAAAAATTCATATCTTGGTGTAGAAAAATCATAAAAATAAAATAAAAATACCCTCTTACTCAGTGAATAGAGAAGAATAATGTGAAAATAATTTTAAGTCCATGTGATGCATATTTTATTTTTAATTAATTAAACACTGATTTGAATGTTTTGATTCTCCATGCATATAGGCATATCACCATGGATTGAAACTTCAGCATGTTGTTGCCTCTATCTTAGGGGATATCTTCTAATTTTTCCAAAGTCTGAGGAGGTTCCTAGACAGAGATCCATATTTTTCAAGTTTATGTTTATTATTTGCATAAATTAATTATGGTAATCAGTATGTTGATTAGAAAATTCCAAGAAAATTTTGGAAGGTGCACCATGACTAGAGGATCCTTTGAAAATAATTTTATGAGTTAAGTCATTAAGAATACACTTAATCTTTACCAACCCTAAAAGACAAAGAAAATTAATTTTGGGTGACATAGACATATAAATGACTTAATTTTGGTCTCCACCAAAATATAAACTCCAGAGAACTCCCCATAAAAATTTCAAAACATTTGGAGTTCATTTAATATCTCAAATTGATTTTTCAAGTTAATTAACATTTTTGGCACTAAAATGATTTTTAATAATTAAAATATAACTTGAAAAATTATATAACTTAATTTTTTGGAGTTCTTTATGATCAGAGAAATTTTATAAAAATAAATTTGAAGTAAAAATAAAAACTTCATTTTTAGCCTATTTTAAATATTTAAAATAATTAAAAAATGATAAAAATCACAAAAATAATAAAATTCATGAAAATATTCTAAAATTCATGAAAATGTTCTAAATTGTTTTCTAAGCACTTAGGAATAATTATAGTCTTTTTCTTGATTTTCTAAATAAAGATATTGAATTTTTCAATCTTAAAATAATTTTTAAATGGCTAAAAATGATTTTTTTACTAAAATAATTCTAATAATTCAAAAAAAAATCAAAAAAATCTGAAATTTGTTTTTATATGTCCCTTGACATTAGGGAGATTTAATAAAAATATAAAACTTAATTTACCACATTTAAAATACTTTATAATTAATAAACACCCTAGAACTTAAAATAATTCTTAAAATTCAAATAAAATTCAAAAAATCATGAAATTTATTCCAAAGGCTTCTGCGGTCTAAGTCTACCTCCAGTAAAAATTTCAAGGGATTAGAATTTATCTTGGTAAAACTAGGAATTTTCTTTTAAAAATCCTATTTTTACATTAAAAATAATTATATAGATAAATTAAATTTTGAAAAATCACACTTTCTCCTATGATGTCTCAATTGACCCATGAGTGAGGTAGAATAAAAATTCCAAAGTCATTTGGATTAAATTTGATGAATTATGAAGTGATAGTGCCTTAGGGGCAAATGGGTAATTTTGGAAATTTAGCCTTAATTAACATTTAGGCGTAATTTCAGAAACGGAAATGGGAAATCTTTGATTCTAATTAACATATTTGGATGTTTGAAACACAAGGGGTTAACTGGTAGAAACCAACCTCACTTGTCTTAATTAAAAAGGATAAATTTGCAATTTCCTTAAATTACATAAATTTGGGAGTCTAACCAATTAAATGATCCTAGATTTAGGGGTATGATTTTGGGTGTTAATAACTCCCTAATTTAATGATTTAATAACCCTATTTGATGAAAAAAAAAATGAAAACATGAATCATCACCATCACTTATAAGTCAGTTTCATTTGCAATGTCTACGACACTCACCAAAATCTTAAGGGCTTAGTAGTGAGTTAGGCTAAATCAAGTTTCAATTAAATAAGGATTAGAAAACTAAACATCATTGAAAATTAAAATATCTTTCAAACACTACAAGCCCAAGT
>NW_018252480.1:37377-39049 GCF_001263595.1 Phalaenopsis equestris
GACAGGATGAAACACCTAAATATTTCTCCTCAAAACTGAAGCCAAACATTAGGATAGCTTGGGAAGTCACCGAATTTCCCCTCTAGATCCATGACATCCCCTAGTTCTTCCTCCTTTGGACTCTACAAAAAAATGTTCCAAATTTGAACCAATCCACTTTCACACCTCTTTGTCTGATCTCATTGAAAAGTCTTACCATTTGGAACTCCTTGAAGACAATATTTCCTGATTTTTATCAAGAGTCTTCTTAGGTGACTTGTTCATTTAAGATGTAATTAACTGTAGAGGCTTGCCCTTGTAGGAAGCATGTCTGAACCCAACTTAATATAAACCCTATTTAATTCTTTATATTAAATAGGGGCTTACCTCTTGAGTTGGATATGAGTCCCAACGCTTTCCTTCTCAATGTAACACATATATTCCCTTGTCACCGCTTGGGTTGGATGTGAGTCCTAGTGCTTTCCTTCCTAACGTGACACATATATTCTCTTGTTACCTCTTGAGTTGGATATGAGTCCCAACGCTTTCCTTCTCAATGTAACACATATATTCCCTTGTCACCGCTTGGGTTGGATGTGAGTCCTAGTGCTTTCATTCCTAACGTGAGTCACATATATTTTCTTGTTACCACTTGAGTTGGATATGAGTCCCATCGCTTTCCTTCTCAATGTAACACATATATTTTCTTGTCACTGCTTGTGTTGGATGTGAGTCCTAGCTCTTTCCTTCCTAACGTGACACACATATTTTCTTGTTACCATTCGAGTTGGATGTGAGTCCCATCGATTTCCTTCTCAATGTAGCAGATATTTTCTTTGGAGCCGGATGTGGGCCTCTGTGTTTTCCATCTCGATTCGGTCCTCCCACACAATCCTATTCTCACATTTTGAAATAAGTTTCAAGACTACCTTATATGGAATATGGCATCTGATTCTTATTTCGGTATTAATACCCAAATTTCAATTCCCACCTAGGGGTCAGCACTTATATACCGACTCCCATCCTTTATAAATACCTGAAATTTCATAACACAAAATTCACTCTCTGATCTCCAGCGAAAGTACCTACTCCTTGATTTCAATCAAATGATCATCTGCTAATATCCCCAGCAGAAACAAATCACACACACAACTTTACACATACTTCCGGGCCTGTTAACTTACGAGTTTGTATTAGTTTTTGTTGATCTCATCGGTCAACGCCAATAAGCGCGGTGTGCTTGTCCAGCACACCACACATATTGGGGGTCCATTTGTTGACCTCACTTTTGGTTGAGGTTTAGTTTTTCCTCTTTAGTAGCCTAAGGTCTAGCCATAGGATCACCAAGTTAAGTGTGCTTCATCTCTTCATTAAAATTGTCAGAATACTATGACATTACTAGTGGTGTAAACGAGCTGAACACGAGCGATTCGTTTATATTTCGAGCTCAAAAAGTGTGTTCGTGTTTGGCTCGTTTGCTTAACGAGCCGAACACGAGCTGTTCACAAACAAAGAGTGATTTTAACAACCCTAATCATATATTCATAAGACAATAAGAGTTTGAGCAAAATTAAAAAAATATTATTTATATTAAAACAACATTTGAATCTAATTTAATAATTTTTATTCTATTTTCTTAATCAATATTTTAATTGGTTATAAATCTTTGTAGCCTTGTAGTCAATTAGATTTT
>NW_018252480.1:40100-40332 GCF_001263595.1 Phalaenopsis equestris
TTGGTGAGACCTCAATTTCATTTGATTTCAACCTAAGTCCAAAAGCCCCAAATTTGCCCCAAATTGGCCATGTCTCAAGATCTCACCAAATTGAGGGCCTTAACCCCAAAATTTCCACTCTATCCCTTAATGAAAAATCTTCAAAACATCTCCCTTGATCATTTGAACCATTAAATTTGGACTTAGCCTAAGTCTAACCCAACCTAGACCCATGTCTATCCCAACATACCCA
>NW_018252481.1:0-6539 GCF_001263595.1 Phalaenopsis equestris
GCTTCAAGAGGTAGACAGAGAAAGTCTAGGGTTTTCTCTTCCGAATTTATAGGAAGATTCTTCGTGGTATTGAGATTGTAGTGTAGCGGGCTGGGGGCAAGAGAGAGAAAGCTGACCGATAACTAAATAATATGGATGCTGGTGTGGCAGTCGTGTCTTGTTCAGACCATTTATATTTTGGTATGACTACTTGAATTTTAATAGTTTATTTTATTTGTTTATTTATTAAATATGCACATTAGTTTAAATAAAATTTATTTAATAAAAGTGGTAAATTTGTTTTTAAAAAATCAATTGTAAAAGAAAATTCAATATTGAAATTATGAATTATTTTTTTGTAAATATATATTTTATTGATTAAATTTAAGTTTGAATGTGATTAAACTAAAATTTAATTAAAATATAATTGAGTTTATTTTTTTGTTAAAAGCTCACTCGCTGCAGAAATAGTTGAGTTAAAATGAGTTCAATTTAGAAAAAAAAAGTTAATTTATGAATCAAATTGCAAGTGTTTTTTTAAATTTTGTACACTTGGCTTAATTTTATTGGAGTCCGAACGTCCGTCCAGACTCCATATGTAAAATTTTTTTCTCAAATTAGACAGATTTAGCTTACTGAACAATTCACATGCTATTTATCGAGTTGAGTATGATCTGTTTCAATAATAGCTTTACTATTATTAACTTTTTTGTTAAGTTCTTTACTTTTGCATAAATAAAATTTTATTAATATAGTTTTTACTATTAGAAAGAGTTGTTATATATATATATATACATGCATTAGTAAGATGAAATAATAAAATTTAAAAGCCATACAAACACCATTTCCACCATATGCTTTAGGATAATAGGTAGTGGGTGGATCTGTCAATGTCTTTAGTAAGTATAGCAATGGGTATGACTTATACTAGCCTGAGTGTCGTTAGAGCCAATCTTCGCTGCTCTCATCAATATTATCACCTTTTATAACAAATGCATGCCTGTTCTCCTATAATTTAGTATAATACTGATGAAAATTAGCTTAGCCTGCTTTAACTTTTCCCTACCATCAACCCTTCTAAATTCAATTTCCATCGACTCCATGTATACATGTTGTATAGCCCCAAAATTGTCTCAACACATACTCAGATAAATGTCACTCAACTCGTCGTTTGGTGATTAGTAGTACTCGAAACTGCCAAATCACTACTGTATATGTGCATGATTCAAGAACTTGAAGCATTATTTTAAAGTTGTAGGGTTCCCGAATCACCTGTGTTGTCTTTTTGTTAAAGTTTCGGTGTACTAAAAGTTAAATTAAATATGAAAATAGTCAATGATGACAACTATACTAACCTAGATTTGTAGTAAACTATCAATCTTATCAGTGTAGATTTTAACAACACGACCTCATCTCTCTTGGTTGATTCTCGCTCTATTTATTAAAAATATGGTTATTCAAATATATAATAAATTATAACAATTATAACAATTAGAATTAAAAAGTTAAAAAAACTTGCTTAGGTACCTATAGCCCAACTTTCCCCTTGAAGCTCTTAGGATACGATATATAGAGCTTAAGCCTCCAAATATATAAATGCTTCTATATCTAAACTTATAAAAGGTGTAAACAACCCACCATATGCACACAAATAGGCTTAATGCTCTCTCATAACCCTTTGTATAAATGTGTTAAAACTGTCCCACTGCGAGAATTTTCTTGAGTGTGGTTTTTATAACACAATGTAGGCAGAGCGCAAGCCTTTATTAGGTAGTAAAAAGACATATAACAACTACTTTATGTTGCAAATGACTAGTTGAAATTTTAGAAAAAAAATATATTTTAAGAGATTGAG
Organism: Phalaenopsis equestris; assembly: GCF_001263595.1. NCBI lineage: Eukaryota > Viridiplantae > Streptophyta > Magnoliopsida > Asparagales > Orchidaceae > Phalaenopsis > Phalaenopsis equestris. Next base: position 1,835 of record NW_018252481.1, read on the forward strand.
GTCACGTTTTACACAAAGCCTTCCAAAATTAAAATAAAGTACACAACGAAAGTTAACGAATAGTTCATAATTTTAATAAAATTAAAATATATAAGCAAGCAATTAATATGTTGCACAAATTGGTGTCACGTAGTTGATGTGTCAAAACTTACCGGGAAATAAGTTGGTCTGCCAATGCATGTGCCAAGTAGCATGCAATAATAGAGTCTGTATACCGATCTCATGAGAAAATGTTGAATAATTATTTCTACAAAAAAAAAAATCTAGTTTACTAATCATGTGAGCCTAGCTTGGTGTGCTCGCAAAAGAGGTATAAATCCTAAAATACTAATAAATTAAATTAGAGAGCAGATGGTAGAAAGCATAGAAAACGGAAAAAATCTTAGGAGTTTTTCAGAGTGATGAGGCTCGTGTCTTTGTGATTTATTGATAGTGGTGCATAATGGTGTACCTAAATACCTAAATATTTTCCTACATGATAGTTGTCAACCGGGGCCATAGGTTCTTCTTATATCTATGTCTAAGTCAAAAGAAGACTAAAATCCATGAAGTTGAGACTTCCTCAATCCCAATGACATTTCACAGTAGTGTTTTGATCCCAGAAAAGGTTGCATAATCCTACTGAAAAAATTTCTATCCTTTTAAGACTCTATGGTTAACCATTTTTTCTCAGCTGCGCAACAGTTAGAGTTCAAAACTTCACGAAAGATTTTAATATCCTAGTTGGTCAGACTAGGTAAATGAAATTCAGAGGTTAACCAATAACATAGGTCATGAAATTATGAAAAATTTTACATGAAAACAACTCGAAAAATAATGATAAAAATCACTACCCCGATATCACATAGATACGAAGAAGAATTTAGCCGCGCTTCGTCGAGAAAATAATAGCAAAAACAATTATACAAATTTCTTCGTAAGAAATAAAGACATGTTACATATACAATAAACTTATCTTCTCCACAACAACAACAACTCTCCCTTTCATAAAAAACTCTTAAGACAAAAAAGGTAGAACATCACCCTTAAAGGTTTCAACATGAGGGAGGAAGAAGATCTCAAAAGAAGCACTCAAAATCTCTCCTAATCTCTGTCTTCAATCACCCCACAACACTCCTCCTTTCCAAAGGAGCCCTAATTATCATTCATATAGCAGAATCCATGAAGTTAGCAAGCTAACTTCTTTCCAAACACTCGTTGGCGTGGTCACGTAGAGTTTCTAAACTAGGCGGCATTGTCATGCTCGACCCCGGCGTGGTCATGTCGCAGATCAGTAAATCTGGCATGGTCACATTGGATATTGGCATGGTCACACTGTTGCTTTGAATCAAATGGTGTGTTCACGCCACTTTCAAGCGTGGTTGCACTACTTTAAGCTGGTTTTTCGTTGCTTTTTCTTGTTCCAAAATGTTCGTATTCCATACCTTAACCTGCACAACATCAACAAAAGTTTTTTTTAAGTATAAATTTTTGATAAATAAGTAAAAATAATAAGTAAAATATAGGATAAAATGCAGGCTAAATCTCATAAATTTTACGCATGTTAATACCCCCAAACTTACCATATTACTTGCCCTCAAGTAATTTCATAACTTAGTTGGGATCTCATGAAAACTTATGTAGTTTTCTAACTATTCAACTTATTTATCAAAGTGAAAGCAAAGAGTTTAAATGTCCTCTCAGGATCAATTATTTTTAATGATTAACAACTCGCCCTTTCCTTAATTCCCTTCTCTCTATCTTTTAAGAAATTCATAGATTTTGAAATTGGTATTATTTAAAAGTATTTGTCACTAATCATGAATGTCTTTAAAATTGTTTCAGTTGATTTATTCAACTTAATATTCCTTAATTTTTATCCTTTGAATAACTTTAAGGGTTTCATTAAGGAATCTTAAATCTCTCTATCACTTAAGTTTCATTAAACACACTTCTAGTTCCTTTTTTTTTTTGAATTTTGTTGTGCCAACCTCAAGCTTCATCTAAGAGACTTTTACTTTTTTTTTGTTTACTTTGTCTTCTTTTCATGTCTTTTTTCTTTCTTTTCTTTTTCTCCTGAAAATTACTATATCTAGTTAGCAATATTTTTTTTTCTACTTCTAACTATGAGGAATGGTTGTGTTTCTTAAGTAAGAAATCTCAACAATGATAATTTACAGTCACACATATATGTTATATTTTCAATTTAGAAATTAATATTATATTAAGTTGGTTAAAATGAACTGAAAAAGAATTAAAGTCAATTTTGGTTTGCTGCTTAATTTTTAAATTCCAACTTTTTAATAATCTATAAGTTTTTTTAAGAAAAGTTTTGTTGATTTCTGAAACCTTATTATTAAATCATTAAGTTTAATCTTTACAAAATGATATTTTATCCTCTTTTTAAAAGATTTTGATAAGCAGTTTAAATCAATTTGAATTCCTAGCAGAAGTTACCTTGTGAATATTAAATTTTTCACTAAGCTCTGTTAACACCCTTTAGGTTTATAAAAAGGTACAAGTTTTCTCTCCAAAAATTACATTTTTTTCAACTCATGCATGACATAAAGTAGTAGTAAATTAAGAAGCAAATAAGTGCAAGAAAAAGTAAACGCAAGAGTGGTCACGTGAATCTCCAAAAAACACATATGCAAGATATGCATGTATAAACTAATCTATAGATGGACAAGACTCAAAACTACTTCAATTAAAAATTTAAAGCAAATTTTAGAACAAATACAGAAAGTAACAATATGCTCAACACATCAAATAACACTTGGGTTGCCTTCCAAGATAGCGCTTAGTTTAAAATCCTTAGCATGACAAAAAAACTTCCTTTAGGATCAAAATTCCAATTTAATAATCCATGATTAATTGCCCAATCTTTTGTTCATCTTGGAGTTCTTACTAAATCTTAAAATTTTGGTTTTTCTTATGACTTGTTCATCTTAGTTCAATAACAGTCTTCTAGAGGGTCTGGAAGGAATTTTACCAGATGATCATTCCTAAGAGTATATTCTAGCTCCAAATTCTTCCCACTTAATTCCATTATTTTCATATTAGTGTTTTCCTCACAAGTTTCAAGAAATGGATCCTTATAAGATAATTCAATATCGCCTAAATTTTTGGTTTGGTTCTACCTAGGTTTTTCTAGGCTCTGGATCTAATTCTACTAGGGCACTCCTAAAGGTGATACAATAAGCTCAAATATCTCAATCACAATGCAAGGGGATGCCTTAAAGAAGAACATATTCTTCCTTAATCATTCTTCAAAAAAATTTAGCCAATTTAGCATGCTCTTTAGGGATCAACTTTTTAGATTTAAAGATATGGCCCTCCACTACCCCTAACATCCTTTGGGGTTCATTGTTTAATAAGTTAACTAATAGCCAACTTGATTTTCTATGTTTCTAAGGGCAGCAGCTTGGCTTTGTAACTCCTTCCCCAGGTTTATCACTAAATCCTCCAGGTTCTCATTTTCTATAAGTTAGTATCGACATGGGTGCTCTCCCATTGCTTGTTGTCTACACTATGATTATTATTGATCCAATTGAAGCTTGGGTATGTCAAACAAATGTGGATGTGGGTGTTGGATTCATTCATTAAATTTGCTTCAAATTCTTCTAACGACATGTTATCCTCTCTAATTTGAGGTTTTGAGGCGACTTCCCAAGATTGAGTTTGGCAAATGTGATATTTGTCCTAGTTGTTCCAATTTCCTATAATGCTGGCCTCAGTTCTCCCCCAATGTTGGTTTTCTACTCTAATGTCATTAATGTTCCAATTAGATTTTAGGTAAAAAGTTCAATTCGGTTGTAGGAATTGGAATATGGGTTATCAAACCTAGTTTTTATGGAAAGGTGTTCAAAATTCACGTGCTTGTTAGCCACCATTAGTCAGAATACTCATGAAAAGGTATAAATTGGTTTTCTTAAGGGTTTCCCAATCTGAAGTGTTAAAACTTTTTATTTGCTTTTTGTCTTTTTTATTTTTTATTTTTTTATCTTTTTAATATTTTTAAGCACCTATAAGAAAACACATCATCAATACAGATGCAACAACAAAAATAACAATATAAATAATAACAGGAGAAACAAAGTGTCAAACATAGGTCATAAGTATATCAACTAAAGTTTTCTTAAAATAATATAGTTATTAATGCCTTTCTTAATTACGTAACCAAAAACTTGACGCGCCAAAAATTGTTGGGAAGTAAGTTGGTCGTACAAAGCATGTGCATGTGTCAAGTAGTATGCAGCCTAAGAGTCCGCGTATCGATCTCACGAAAATTTTTTTAACAATTATTCTTGCATTAAAATCACTAATTTACTAATATTGTGGACCTAGCTTTGCGTGATCATAAATGAGGTTTGAACTCTGAAATCCTAAGAAAACAAATCAGAGAGCAGACATATTAATCTCGCTTTTGTGAGGACTTTTTTTCTCTCTATAGAAGCCTAGGATCTAACCTTAGGGTTTCCTGGAAACCTTCTTAGATGCTTAGAGATGGAACTCACCCACATAGAACTTCTAACCAATTCTACATTAACTTAGGGTTTCATGAGGTTAAATCCAAATCCTCAATTATTGGTTGAGCTGATGAGGTTTAAAACTGGTAGAAGCCCAAGTTGAATCTTTATAGGTGGAGGATGCCCTAGGCAACCCATGGAGCCTAGAGTCCTAGGAACCATTGTGATGACCTATTGACCCCCACTAAAAGTTAAAT
>NW_018252481.1:6549-24168 GCF_001263595.1 Phalaenopsis equestris
AAAAACACTCTTTAGTCTAGAAGCAACCCATTGGGCATGAGGCTAGTTCTAGGATAGAGAATGATTTACCCTTTGTACCAAAACCCTAAATTGAAATAAGAAAATCCTAAAATAAAAAATTTAAATCAAATGACAATTAGGCCACCAAGGTTAGGTTTGAGCCCACTTAATGCGTACACCAAACTTAAAGAAACCTAAGAACAAATAACCACTTAAATACACTCAATTAAACCTGAAGCTTAAGATACTCAACACCTTTAAAGGAAATCAAAATCAAACATACTTAATACAAAATTAAAATAAAATAAATTATTAAATCATCAAACCACCAAAGACTAGTCAACTTGAGCCCATACCAAAAACACTAAGATTATTATGTTGAACTTAGATCAAACCTAATTTGAACAGATGAAATAATAAATTAAATTAATTAGTTTAGTTAGTTAGATTAGTTAATCCTAAGGGGCATAAATGGTAGGCCCAACCAACCAAAGGCAAGCCCACCATTCAATGCCCAAACTTAATCCCAAGCCTTGTAACCCTAAAAAGCAAACTCGAGACTCACATGACCCAAATAACCCATCATGATATAATAAGATAATTAAAAATCAAATTAAATTAATTAAGGCTTCAAACAAATGCAAAAGGATAAAATTGCACATTTAACCAAAACACCTCCACATGACACCCAAGTCAAGGCCACCTAAACACCTCATGAGAAGGTCAAACTAAACCATCACTGGTCTTAGAAAAATCACTAAAAGTTCTCCCAACCCCCCCAAGCCCTTGCTATGCTTCCTTCAGCTCCATTAGAACATCCATGTTCAAGCACCCCAAGCTTGGGGAAGAGCTTCATTCCCTCTGCCCAAGCCTCTGAAATCCCTCTGCTTTGCACATCCTCTGAGGAGCCACAAAAGTTCCCCAAGCACCTTAGAGCTTCCCCCCTTGGCATCCTATGGCTATGAATAACTTCAATTTGAGAGCTCCAAACACACACTAAGCTCCCCAACCACCTTTCTAAACCCCTAACGCCCAACAATGAAAACATTCTTGCAGTCAAGAGTGCCCATCCCCACCATTTACAAGCCTTCATATTACCCTCATGACCCTAATTCTTCCACTGAAATCTAGGGACATCTACAACCTTGACTTCAAACCATTGCAAACACTCAATTAATCATTTCAAAAGCTTCATAGAGGCCCAACATCCATTCCTCAATCAAAATTAGACCTTTCTGCACCCCTTACCACAATCTGAGACTAGACCTTGGTTCTATTTGGTCTAGCTCATACCTAGGACCGATTTCAATCCAAATTTAAGCAAAAAGAAGCTTCGTGGTTGTTGAGCTCACTTTTGGTGGAGGTCTAGTCTTTCCTCTTTAGTGGCCTAGGGTTTGCCATATGACTTTCCTGTTGACTATTCCTAGAGAACTAGAAAATGAACCCTCACTTGCTCAACTTGAAGTTCCACATATTGGTCCTAACCTTTAGCACTTAGTAGGTGGGGTCAATATGGGGGAGCTCAAGATGAATCTTCATAGGACTGTCTGACCTTAAGGTTGACCATGGGTGTTGTTCTGGAGCCTAGTACACACATACTTGCACTTCACATTTCGAGTTACAACCTTGAACCCTAACTTACACAAGATTGTTGACTTTGATCTCTTAATACTTTGGGAGACTCATGTAGATGGTCCTCTAGACCCATTAGCCATAGGCTAGGTTTAGCTAAGACCAATACATAGAGGACCCAAATGGGGATTCTATTGGTCCATAGCTCAAATAGGGTGGTTGACACATCAATTTCACCGAAATATCCAACTTTGCCTTTTTGCCCCCCAAACCCACCAAAATTACCAAAGCACTCTCAAACCCTAAATTTGACCAAAATTCACAATTTCACCCAAAATACCAAACTTTGTCCAAAAATCATTTCAAACCATTTCAAGCTACCCAAATTTCCCAAAACATCCCTAAAATTTCAAAATTACCCAAATCCCCCAAATTTACCAAAATTACAAAAATACCCTTGGTGGCCCAAACTTTCCCAAAACCTTCAAAATCAATTCAAATATCTCCAGAACCAGTTTGGACCCTTCAATTGAACCAAATTTGACCAAAAGCCCTAAATTGCCCTTAAATACCCAATTACCTCAATTCATCTCAAATGTCCATCAATGTGATCCCAATATTCCCCAATTTCAATTTTAAATTCAAATTCATCATGACCAAACCCAATACATACCAAATCTAACCCAATACAGACCAAATCTCAACCCAATTAACCCATACTTTGAGCCTTACTTTAATTTGAGGTGTTAAATGTCCTATTCAACCTAAATAAAAAACCACCAATTTAGCTATGTCTCCAAATTTCACCAAATTGAATGCCCAAATCCCAAAATTAACACCCAATTAATGTTGATAACTCTTCATAACATCCCCATAGATCAAATTGAACCATCAATTGGGTCATAGCTAAACTATAGCTTAACCCAAACCCAAGCTTAACCCAACGTCCCCAAATTTGATCAGATGTCCAAATACCACCAAATTGAACTCCCAAATCAATTAAAAATCACTCCAAATATTTTCCAAACTCTATATAACAACCATCTACACCATCTTAATCAATCAATAGAGCTCGAACCAAAACTTTGATGAAATTCAAATTTGACGCATTTTTAACCCGATCGTCGCTACCTTGGATGACGAAAAGGACCTTGCCGACACATTCAGAGCATCAAAACTACCTTGGGAGGACACTCAATTTGATGTGGTTTTGCGCACACACGAATTGAAGAGTTTTAAATATTAAATATTATAAAAAAGGAGAAAAGAGAAAATTCATTTGTTTTTATTGAATCCTAAATCCCTAAACCTTCACTAGATCTGCTTGCCCCTTCCCATTTGCAAAACTTGCTGCTGTCCTGTTCTTCTCTGTCACGAGCTGGCCCCAGATGTGACTCCATGTTCTTCTCTATCGCACGCAAGCCTTCCCCATTATGAGCCCTGACGCTCTCTTGTCCCATCGCCGGCCTAGCCGATCTCGTTGCTGACCTAGCCTGCTCCTTGTCGCTACCTCCTCAATTGCTAGTATACCCTTCTTATATCTCCCGCGGTTGGCCTGCAGTAGCGCGATTGTAACCGAGATATACTAGCTATGTACCTTTCGTGGTACAGGTCCATGTAATGCGCTTGTTGTCGGAGTATACCCGAGCTATACCTTCCGCGGTACAGGGTCATGTAACGCCCTTGTAACTGTGATATACCTCAGATATACCTTCCGCGGTAAAGAAATATGTACGCGACAGTAATTTTTTTGTAACCTGGTTGTAACCTTCCCGTTATACCGCTGGTGTAACCTGCCTGAACATTTATACCTCCATAAACCTTTGTAGGCAATTTTTTGTATATGTGCCACTGACATAATTTATGTCATATATTTGGCAAAATTTATGTTATTGCTCTAGTCATAGCCTGATCCTGATCAGTGTAAATTATTATTGGATGATTATCACCCATGATACAGATAACTAGGATTGTTTCAGGCATTATATGGAGGTTTCAGGCAGGTTACACCCGCGGTATAACAGGAAGGTTACAACCAGGTTTCAAAAAAATTCTTATCGCGTTACATATTTCTTTACCACGGAAGGTATATCTGAGGTATATCACGGTTACAAGGGCATTACATGGACATGTACCGCGGAAGGTATAGCTCGAGTATACTCCGGTTACAAGCGCATTACATGGACTTGTACCGCAGAAGGTACATGGCTAGTATATCCCGGTTACAATTGCGTTACTGTAGGCCGACTGCGGGAGATATAAGAAGGGTATATCGGAGTTACAGATGAAGGTCCAAACGAGTTACACCACGGGCCAAGTAACGGGTCACACACTGATTTATTTCAATTTATTATATTTAATGCAGTGGGCCCATCGAAAATTATGTGGCGTCTTCTGATTGGATATTGCACGCATTGCTGCGTGCGTCTTACGTAGGCAAATTTTTTCCCTACTCGAGACACATCCCGGCGCTTTCTTTTGTCATATTTGGATTTGTTTCTTATTGCTTCTATCTGGTATACCTACTGAATTTGAGATTGATGTTTTGTTTACTGCAGTAGTGGTAATATGTAAATCTAATTCATGGATTAATTCATGGCTTATGGAACATGTAGAAATGCAAAGCAAATTATTCTTATGAATACATTTCATGCTTATGGACATGGTGATTATTTACATACAGAGCACCTATACTTTGATTTTCAAGAGGTTTGCATATACCATAAAATTATTATATATTTACATATTTAAAACCCAAACTTCATTTTTACACACATGCCATTCGAACCCATTTGGATATCTCTTTATATAAATTGTTGCTCGAGCATTTTGAGAGAAAATTTTGACTTGCTTTAGTATTTATTGGAAGAAAATAAGAGCTTAAAATTTCTTTTGGGTTCTTAATCCACGGGGATTTGGAAGTGTGAACTAAAGATTGGAGCAGGGAGGTTATAACATTACTTGGAAATTTGTTATCTTTCCTTTTCATAATACGAAACACACGGAATTGTTGAAAATTGGAGGTGTCGCCTTGGGTTTTGGAAAAGATTCACATTTGATACTTGTGTGAGAATTTTGAAACTCCGAGGAATTTACTTTTTGAAAAGTCAGAAGGTTGATAGTTTTATGTGCGAAAATTCTGCAACTTTGACGAGTTGGTTTTACGTAAAATTTGAAATTGCGTGGATTTCTTTATGCGAGTTGGTAGTTCATTTGGCTTTCTTTGGGCCGGTTCGAGAATTGTTTTGAAAGAGGATTTTGGTGTCGCTTTAATGTAATTTTAGAATTTTTGCAGTTCCTTGTAGCTGCGGTTTGAAGCTCTTTTTGAGATTCTTCGAGCAGTTTGCGACTTATTTGAGTTGTGATTTTGGAAAAACTAAATGTGTACTTTTGCAATATTTAGGGATTTAAATGGGCTTTCTCAAATTCGTATCGTTGGACATTGAGGATTGTTTTAAACACAGTTTTGAAGCTACTTTTGTGGCTTTGTCAGGCTACGATTTTGAGACCATTTTGTGGCGTGATTGGTTACAATTTCTTTTAAGCTGACTTGTGACTTTGAAGAGATTCAGTTTTGGAAAGGATACCTTTTTGGTTGATCCATTTGCAGAATTGGAGAGAATGATACCCTTGTTGGGTTGATTCGTGAATTGTTGGGCTTCTTTTTTGGGTTTTTTTGTCGATCATGTTTTTTAGACACGGTTTTGAGGGCCGATTCACCCTTCACCTATTTGCTCTTTCGGGTGGATTGTTTCCTCCTCTCTCTCAGTCCCATTTTTATTCTTTTCTTCCTTGTTTCTTGATTCGGGTTTTAGGTGCTTATGTTTGAAACATAAGTACGCATATATAACGCCGGTTATATATGATCATGAAGCAAGGCTATAAGTTGGACGGTTTATTTAATAAGGGTTTAAGGGCGGTGATGACAAAGGCATTCTGGTGGTAGAGCAAAATAATATTTCATCCTACGACATCAGAACATGATCCAGGAACCTAGTGAATCGTAGGATGATAAAATTATTCACTGACACAAGACTAGCGGGGGATCCTTACCCTCTTAGGTTGTTGGCGATCTTACGCCCGACGACTTGATCGACTCGTAGACAATGATAAGAACAAATACTACATTTGCAAAAGTATTTTGACTACAAATGTTGATATTACTTTCTCTTGTATGTCTGAAGTTTATATGCATGCCAAAATATGAATTTTAAGTAACCAAATTCGATTGTCCGTTTGTCAATCACCAGTATCGGGCTAAGGAGTACCCTCCTAAGTTGGTATTATAGGACACCCTTCTAATTGAATGTTGGGTTTTATACATACTGATGACCGATAGTAGCCTTCGAAATCCCTTGAGAACACCTAAATCTGAGCCCACTCGAACCTGAATGTTTATTGTCCACTTCAACTATTCATTGTTTCACTTGTTATTTCCTTTGAGATTTTCCTGTGTTTTCTTTGAGCTTATTTTGTGAGTCACTTGAGTTTTACTTGATAAGTTATGAAGTGGGGAGCCCTAGGAGCAAAAAGGTAATTTTGGAATTTTAATGTCTTAATTAAATTTTAAGATTAGTCAAAGAGTAAATGAGTAATATTGATCATAATAAACCTTTCGGATGATTGAAATATAAAGGGTAAATGGTAGAAATCAACTTGTCACTTGTCTCATAATAAGGATATATGTGCAATTTTGTTAATCATTATAACTTGTAAGTCAATTCAATAGGATGATCCTAAAGTAATGGGCTTAAGCTATGAAGATATTAATTTACCTATCTGAAATCTCATCAATTGGTGGTTAGATACTAAGTCTGATACTAATGAGAATTGATATCTCATTTCATTTAATAGTTAATTATCTCAAATTTAATTTGAAAATTAAAATTAAAAAGAGAATTAATAATGAACTAGGTTTGATATGTAAGAATTGTCTTAACTTGGGATTAAAAAAGATGAACTTAATTAATTGATAAACACTTTAAAACACTTCAGGCCCTACTTTAACCTTGGGCATTAAAATCCTTAATGACTTTGGACTTGCCCTTTGGGGTACCCACTCATATAACTGTCAAATGAAATGTTAAGTGACTATCTAACTTCCTTCACTTCTTGGGATTGTTGAAATGTCAAGATTCACTGAGTAATAGGGTTGTCTTAACTCAACCTTGGATGATTAATAGAACAATATGATAAGTTCAAAGTGAACTCAAAACGTTTCAAGAAATCTTCAAAGTGGTTTAGGTTAATGCCCCGAGCATTTTGAAATCTTTTAAATATTTTGAATGACAAATTGAACTTGTTGTATTTTGTTCTAAAATCATCCACTAAGATCTTATGAGACTCAATAAAGTCATAACTTGGGGTTTGGTAGTGGGGTTTGGTAGGTTTGGTAGCTATACCTTCATCTACTCCTGCAATTTAAATTCTTTGCAAGATTATATATATGCATTGCCAAAACTAACCTTTCAGGTGGAGTAACGAGAGAAATCAACAAGTACACTTTTAAAGTATTGCATTTACCTTTCTGTACTTCTTGTCTCGAACTTGCATGTTAAACAACGATGTCACCCTACATGTCAAAACCAAAACTGTTAGGATAGTGATTTGTCCCTAGTGCGTGTTATTTTTATGCGTGTTTTCTGTCAATTCAATTTCTCTGAGACAGTGTCAAAAACTTGACCCGACCCGTAATTACGCAGTAATTTAGCTTTCAAAAGACTGTAAAAAACTGACCCAATTTATATTTAGTAGCTAATATACAAAATTGAAATATTATGAAATATAACAAATAGTTCACACACTATGGGTTCTATGCAAGTGCACATATCACTTCAAGTAATATAGGACTTTCTGATTAAGCCCCGAATATCGATCCCACGAGGAAGCAAGAAAAGATGTCCTTAGTCAAATTCCAGTCTACTACTATTAGTCCTTAGATTGGAATGTCGATTAAAATGATGTTTTATCTAGCAACTACTCATAAATGTGAATGTTGAATGTAAGGATAGTAACTATTCCTCAATGTAAAAATTAATTCCAAAGATAACCCTTTCAAGATGAATTGGTTCGGAGAATTTTAAAATGTTAAAAACTACTATTCTTATGTAGTGAATTGGATGATGTAATATAGTTGTGTAAAATTTATATAAGTTTGACTCTTCTATGTAACGGTGCCAAAAACTTGATGCAATATTTATGATTAATAAATTTAAGCAATTAATGTTGGGATTCTATGCAAGTATACATATCGTTATCAAGTAAGGAATTTCTATTTAAGCCCCAAATATCGATCCCACATGGAAGGTTTAAATTTGAAATGATAAATTAACTAGGAAATTCACAGAAATCAAACAAAATTACTGTCACTAATTTCGAATGTGTAAGATGCTAACAAAACTAAATTATTTAACTACTAACAAAACTGAAATGCAAAGTTTAAACATTAACTACTAAACTATTAAACTATTGAACTATAATCTTATGTAATTATGTTTATGTGATGAAGATTTTCTTATGTAAAAAAACATTTTTCCCACTACAACAGATTTTGGTAAAATGAGATGAGATAAATGGTTTTAATATGTATTGTGTCAAATAAGAGCAGTTTTAATTCTCTGCCCTGATATAGTGTTATAGAACATCGTTGGCTAATCCAAGGTTTAGTCCCTAAATTCATGGATAGGCTAGGAGGATACTGACTCCTACTCCAGAGCTCCCACATCCCTTCACCTGAAGGCTAACTCTCGCTTTAGTTTTTAAACCATAAGACCGAATTAGGGATTTTAGTCTGTCACCCTAAAATCTCTAATTCTACACCCAATAATGTATATTTTTATATTTATTTGTACTTAATTCCATGAACAAAATACTCTTTCATGTAATTAAATGTGATTCTCACTCTGTTGTAGAACTCATACTCCATTTCGTGGATCATATGTTTCACAACACATTTTAACAATTCAATTGGTCAGATCAAAAAGTAAATTAAGTTCGAAGTTGAAAAATCAAACCATCACAATTTATTTTATACTTTAAGATTAGCACATCCAAATTATCTCTTCATTTCACTATATCACAGAGTAGGGAGAAGATATAAAAAACTACTCAGACTTCATGAGAAATATATAAAAAAACACAAATTTCACATATAAAAGAAAGTTCATACAACAATAATAAACAAATAACACTTATCTGGAACTATTTCTCAGGTTTGTAGCCTCCCTTAGGAAATGTAGGACGAATAAATCTCTCACTTTTCTCCTTCTCCAATACTCTTAGAGAAGAATTCACACTTAATCTCACCACAAAAACTCTAAAATCTTAAAAAAAAAAATCACTAATAGACTCTTGAATGGTGGTGGAATGAAGATGGAAAAAGTGTATGGAGGTGAGGTGTGGCAAAAATGAGCTAGTAGGAATGAGGAGCGCCTTTTTTAATCAATTTCGGCCCCAAATAGAGCCTAGAGTCAATTCTCCAATAAGTGCATCCAAAAACTCTTCAATAAGCGTCCAAATTTGTCAAATCTTATAGAAACATAGTCTGAACCGACATTGGCGCCGTCGGTGGCCATTCTGGTGTTGTCGGCTCCAGAGATCATTTAATTAAATCCGCTCTCTCTGTCAAAAGGCACCGTCGACGCTGCTTGTGATGTTGTTTGCGCTGAGTAAAATCCATTATCTATTCTGTAAGTCTCCGCCGTCTAGGGGTGTAAACGAACTGAGCACAAACGAAAAGGGCTTGTGTTCGTGTTTGGTTCGTTTGAAATTAGTTTGTTTGAAATAAGCTCGTGTTCGAAATTATTTGTGATATCGTTGTTCGTGTTCATTTCTTAACGATCGAGCCAAACACGAGCTGTTCACGAACGACGAGCCAGTTTAGCCTCAGTCTGAGCCATGTCTATATATAAATTAAATAGCTTATATTATATAAATATATAATATCTATATTAGTATATTACTTAGGAGTGAAGAGTGTGAAGGAGTGTGTTTCCTAATGAATTTCAACCTCAAATAAAACCTAGGGCCGGTTCTCCAAGAGGTGCCTCCAAAATCTCTTAAAAAATCGTCCAAATACGTTGAATCTTCTAGAAACAGCGCTAACCGACATTGGCGCCATCGACACCAATCTAGCACTGTCGGCGCCAGTGTCTCGCAATTTAATTCGCTGCTCTCTGTTTAAAGGCGTCGTCGGTGCTACCCTGGGTGCTCCCGGCGCTGAGTAAACTTGTCAATTTTTTTGCTGCCCTAGCGCCGTCGGCGTTGAGTATTTATTCAAAAACGTCATTTTCACTCCAAATTCCATCTATTTTTTGTTCTTTTTCCTTCAGTTTTGCTTCAAGTCATAAAAATCAACAACATGCAGGAAAACATAAAAATATTTTCTATTAAAGTGCAATATCACCAACAATGAGTAAAAAATATGAGTCTAGAAATACATATATTTTTGGTGTATCAGATAGCCGCACAACCAAAACCAAAATTTAAAAATTAAACAAGATAAAATTTACTGTCATAACATTCAAAATATAAGACAACTCAGAATTTAATCACAAACATCACAAAATAAAAATTGTAACAAATTAAAATGTCTCTATCGGATGATCGGGAATCTCTCGGAGGAGGTAACCTATGGTTGCTAACGAGACTTCCTACAATCTAAATGAAAGTATGAAACTCATTAAGTTGAGTTTAGTAAATTCATTTGGACTAAGTGAATCTGAAAGAAAATAGTGGTGATGGAACGAGAGAACCGTATGATCCTAATCGGTGTCGCTCTAATCAATTTTAATATCTCCCATAATATTTAAATAACTTTAGGACATTTAATTTGACATCAAGGCTTGACACACTCGAAAACTTAAACTCGCAACGACGAGGAGCTTGGAACTAGCATTGTGGGAAGCACGACCATCTTCAACAGCAAAATATATCTACAACAGCTAGACCATTCTTTCTTTAAAATTAAACAATCAAGTTATAGGACTTCGAGGTTGTCCGCCTAGTGCGACATAAACCTCAACTTTTTTAGGCCTTTGTATGGTTCTGCTATACAATATAAGTCCTAACTCTCTTTAGGATTCTGATGTTGTTATTCGTTACGACCTAAATCCTCACATCTTTCAGGATATTTGTGTAATTGTTTCACATGAATGCAAGCCCTAATTAATAAAATTGGAAGGATGAAATGTTTAAATATTTCCCCCCTAAATTGAAACCAAACTATAGGATAGTTGGGGCAGTCACCGACCTCCTCCTTAGGATCCGTGGCATTCACTAGTTCTTCTTTCTTTGGATTCCACAACAAATGTTCCAAATTTGAGTCAGACCCATTTCACACCTCTTTGTCCGATCTCTTTGAAAAGTTCTATTCATTTGACCTCTTTGAAAACAGTATCCCCATATTTTTATCAAGAATTTTCTTAGGTGACTTCGATTATCTAAGATGTAATTAAGTATAAGAGCTTACCCTTATAGGAAGCTTTTCTGAACCCAACTTAATATAAATCCTATTTAATTTTTCATATTAAATAGGAAAACTTGTCGGCTTATAAAATGGTTTTCGCAGACCAAACAAATATCATATGTTTCTCAGTTTATTTGATTGAGTCTCACTCTTAAGTCATGTGTTTATCTTTCGGGATAGATACATGACATGAGGTGTAGTGCTCTTTCATTTAAACTATAAAAGATATGAAATCAGTTTGATTTCATATTTTTCTAAACTTACAACTCCTCAACTTTAAAGTGTTGACAGTGGCATCAAGGAGAACATTTCCATCATCCTTAATCGAGGCTTCACCTCTTAGGACAAAGTGTGGGTTCAAAACTCCTAAATTAAGCTTCTATTTAGTCTTTTATGAAAAAAATAAACAACGCATGCCCACTTAACCATATAGATATGTTTGTCTCACTTAGATGAAGCTATAGGATCAAAATGCATGAGATTTGGTTAAGTATCAGGGAGATCTTAACCCTAGAATGCAGACAATTCTCTATTCTTTATCTTGTGGGGACAATGAACATATGTTGTCCATTTTTTTGTATTTGAAATAGATGACGGAGATCAAACTGGATGGACCGTGGAATCGGATCAACATAGTCAATCGCGAGTCACCTCAGCACATATGTAGAAAGGGTAGCAGAGTGCATAACGCCACAAGAAGTTTTAGAGAGTTCAGGAGATGATGCGACCCTAACGTGTTTAAGTAGGAAATTAAGATTTTTTGAATTAATTAAATCTAATAAATATTTATAAACTTTAAAAATTCATAACTCAACAAATAAAAATGATACAAATTAAAAAAATACATTTGAACTAGGTGAATAAAACAAAAAATAATAAAAATAAAAAATTAAATTAATTAATTAATATTTAATTTTTTTCTTAATTAAATACCTCGGATAGTATTTTAATTATAAAAATTAAATATAAATAAAAAATATATATAATTTTTAGTGATTATTCTCTCTATCATTAGGAATGTTCCCTGATTTTTCATGGGACATCCCTAACAAAAAAATGTTTAATTTCCAATCAAAATCAAATTTGTTTTGAAAAATAATTATAAAAAATAAAAAACTAGAAAAATATAAATTAAAAAATAAAATTAGGGGAGCAACTCTAAACATTAAAATGACCATTTTTACCTCTTGAAATTTAAAAATGAAATTAAAACCTTAGGGGTAAGATTATAAAATTGCAAAATTTGCATTTTAGCTCAAATTGTTTCCTAAATATAAATTAAACACAAAAATTAATTTGAAAAATCTTAGGATTACATCAAAACGCAAAGATTAAGTTGGTTTTAAAAAAAAATTAATTCATAATTATCCCCTTAATCAAGAAGTTACCTTAATAATTAAACCTTAAACTTAGTTTAGTTCTAACTCAACCTAGACCTACTCTAAATCAAATTTAAAATTTAAATAAGGTCTAGCCCAACTTAGACCTAATTCAACCCAAATTTAAAACTTAAATTGGTTCTAACCTAAATTAGACATAACTCAACTCAAAATTTAACTAAGCATGGGTCTAACCTAAATTAGGCATAAACAATTCAAACTTTAATTAAGCTAGGGTCTAACATAGCTTATACCGAACTAAATTAAAACATTAACATTAAACTAGGTCTGACCCAACTTGTACTAATCCAAACAATTTAAAACTCAACTCAAGTCTAACCCAACTTAAACTTGACTTAATCCAATTTTATGTTTGACGTAACTCAACCCAACATTAATCTTAACTCTTAGCCTAACCCGACTTAAGCTTGACTTAGGGTCTATTAAGGATAACTGCAACTTAATAATAAGTTATTATAAGGTCACATATAATTGTTGTTGGTCCCGAGCATGGCGGGACGCCATTTCTGCGGAACGCGGGCCCGGATCGAACCCCGCGTCCGGCGTTCGACCAAGGGATTATTACACGGCTTAACCTTCGTCGCTCCTGTTCGACGCCGAATCCTCGCAAATGGCAATTGGACCTTGGAGTTCTCCGCATGCTTAACAATGGCCGCTGTGAAGCCATGCGCATCGATGGCCCAAGCGACTCTGTCACATCCGTGGCAAGTTGCGCAAGAAGGTCTGGATCGCCGCCAGCGACATCGTCCTCATCGGCCTCTGCGATCACCAGGATGATAAGGCTGATGTCATCCTCAAGTACATGTCTGATGAGGCTCGACTCCTTATAGCCTATTGTAAACTACCAGAGAGCACACGTCTTAACGAGGGCATCGCCTGCGGCCTCGATGAGGAGGAAGATGGTGCCAGGGATGACTACATCGAGTTCGAGGACGAGGACATCGATAAAATCTAGGAATCTGGAACATCCTGTTTGAAAATTTCTTCTGCCTTTCGTTGAACGTTTTCTGTTCCGCTCTTGCTTTCTCTTTGAGTGTTTTTACCACTATTTATATTATCTTATGAGCTGAAGATGAGATGTTGTTATTATAGTTATTCCAAATGATGGACCGGTATGTTTGCAACAGCTTAATGGAATAATGTGATTTGGTTGCGGGATATATCTGCTACTTGTGTTGGATTGAATGGGTGATTATGCATTTTGTCTTGATGCTTTTTTGTCTGCAAGCTGATAGAATTATGCAATTGATAGAATTATCCAATTTGGATATATCCTTTGGATATTCGAGTTGCTTATGTTAGATTGTATGGGTGTTTATGCAGCCTCTGTTAAGGATGTTTTTCTTAGTGATTAGCATATGTTTATGAACCTTGCCCTTAGTTGCTAAAATACTGGCTGCTTTTGTGTCCTGTTTTTAGTTAGCAGGATATACACGCATGCCACTATTTAAATAATTAACAACAAATACATACTATTTACTCTCATATAACTATAAACTTCATAAAAGCTCAAACTTATCAGTCAGTTTAACAACCATTCTATATTATGTTTTATTTTCATGATTTGCAAGTTAAATGCTTAATTAAATTAAGGAATCTGTTGATTTTTTATAATCAATCTGTTCTTCTGTTCTGGTGAGAAAGTGCATGTTTTTCTTATATTCCCGTTAATATCATGAACTTTGTACTTTATTTGTGGTTTAGTTTCCTGAATCATTTAGATTAAAACTTGCCTATCATTAATTAAATTCATGCAAAGTTTCAAAATTCATTTGAGCTGCTGAATATGATTGCATGGACCTCTTTTTTTATCCAACATTGTCTTTGCACATCAGTTTCCATTGACTTATATATTTTCTGCTTGTTGCTTCCCTCCATTTTTCATGAATAATGAATGGAAGAAGGAAGAGAGAGAGATAAAGATAGAGAAAGAGTGGCTTTGGCTGCAGTGGAGCTCTCCCATTCACCTTTAATCTTGGTTTAGTAGAAGCGGTCTGGCTCCTTCATTCAGTTGTTAACTTATATTCTCTTTCAAATTTTTTCTTCCCTTAACGGAACATAAGATACAGAGGAGTTAGCTGAGAAAACACGGATGGCTTGACTGATAATTTGATGTATTAAGAGATTTTAGGTGGTATGGTTATAAACAGTTTATTTTAGCATTAGATATGTAAATTGAAATGAATTTTGTGTTATGTAGATGATAGCTTTATAGTTCTTCCTAATGATACCAACAGCCTCACTATTAGCATTTGTTTTTGTTGTAGTCTTCAATGCTTTATTAATCTCTGCTTGATGTTCATTTTACAATTTCTATGTTATTTTGTGTACATCCTCTACTTAAAATGTCTAACTAGCCCCTGCAATTTGTTTCTTGTATATTATGAACTAGACCTTCACCTCTAATTTATATGTTGTTTTGACAAATCCTAGAGTCAGACTACAAAAGGTGTTGGAGAGGAAGGACTGTAGGACTAAGGGTATATATGTTGTATGCTGGTTAGGAGGTTGAGTATTCATATTAATACATCAAGAGTTTAAAGTAAATGTTTCATTTTGTTGCTTGACATTGAATCTAGTTAGAAATTAACCTTGACTCTTAAAGTTTCATAAAATCATTGCAAAATCTCATAAGCACAATGATTTCAAACTTACACTAATAATGACCGACGAGAAATTGTTATCTTTCAAGCTTAACTATAAATCATTATTGTTATGTAAAACTTTAAGCTTAGAATCTTATAATTTTATATTTTGTTTATGTTTTCTATATAATGCATGTTAAAGTCTTGATATCTTTTATATTATTAAATTATTAGTATAATTTTTATATTTATCATGTGACCTTTTGGAATAGTTGAGAATTCATTGTAAAATTTTATTACTTGTAATTCATATCATCATTATTTTACTTGTAATTTTATTAATGTTTTTTCTTTTTTTTAGCAATTTCGATACTATTAAATGAGTTGTGTATCTGAGCTTTTATTCTGTTTTAAATTAATTTTTGCTTCTGAAATATCAAATATGTGGCTGTCACGGTTCTGTTTCAAACTGTTTTACTAAACAGGGGCAGAATGATCATTTTTCTAGAAACAGCTGCACAACTGTTTTAACACAGCCGCCCTACAGTTATTTTAACACAGCTGCAACAAACAGACAGTTAACTTCACTGCAGTAGCTTTCCTGCAGCAACTTCTTAGGGCAGTGTTACACCTAAAATATATAGTGTTTTTGGACACATTTCTATACCTATTTTTGAGATATTGCGCTTTAATGGAAGACATTTGTGTGTTTTTTTTTCAGGTACAAGTAAAAAGATGAAAAATACTAAAAGAAATGAAAAAAGATCAAATTTGGAGTAAAAATGTGAAAATGGTGCAAAAGAGTTTTAGCGTCTAAGGGCCAGATCCGACTCTTAAGCACCGGTGATACAGAGAAGACCGCGCCTCAGTGTCGGAGGCCCTACGCTTAAGCGCCAGAGGCAGTTATTTGATGGTTTAATTCATTTTGCTGAATTTTGAAGAGATATTTGAGGCATCTATTGGCTAAAGAGGGTGGTTATGACGACTAAAAACAAAAATATGATTAAAAGACTTGTGAGACATCCTTTGGAGAATACATCGAATTGAGACACATTTTGAAGAGTTACCAAGACACCTCTTGGAGATTTATAAAAGAAAAAACTTGAGACTTTTTAAATAGTCCTGAAAAGTGCTTAAAAAGGGTGAGTTTTGAGAGGAACGTTTGGAAAGATTTTCAAGCAATTGTCTTTTTAAAATAGAAAGTTTGTCGATTAATAGTGCATATTGCAAAATACCCTGTGGGTTTGATACTCAGGGCTTAATAAAAAATTATTGTATTACTTAATAACGATACATATACTTGCGTAGGGAAAAATAAATGAAAAATATCATCAAAGACATTGTTATACTGTGCACATAATTAGTAAGTCGGGATCACGTTTTTGGCGCCGTTGTTAGAGAATTCAAAAATTAATTGAAAGCAAATTTCTATTTTAGAAAGTTTTATTTAAACTTTAAGAATTATTGTAGGAATATACTATTTTAGTATTTTTATGTATGTTTTATTTTATTTTATTTTATTTTAGTGTACGCGTAGTTCAGGTTCTGAAGGACTAGCGCCCTACGATTCTTAATTAGAAAGAACTGTTAAAAAAATCAGAAAGAAAAATCAAAAGTTATGAAAAATCTAAAAAAATTACAGAAATGACAAGCCAAAATGATCAAAATGCTGAAATTCATCAAGAATTTGACCTTTACGAGATTATGTCAACTCTATGGTAGATGAACTTCATTGTAATATTCAAAAACCTACTGTAGTGGCTAATTTATTTGAACTTAAGTCTGCAATTATCCAAATGGTATCAAATAATCAGTTTGGCGAATCACCAACTGAAGATCCAAATTTACATCTTGCCAATTTTCTAGAATTGTGTGCTACATTTATATATGATGGTGTATCAGATGATGCCATAAGACTTAAGTTATTTCTTTTCTCACTGAGGGATAAAGCTAAGATGTGGTTGAATTAGATTAAAGATACTTTTTGATGAACAACTTTATGTTGTAAATGGATGAGAAATACCCTGGTATGCTAATATTGTAAATTATATTGTTAGTGGTATTTTACCATATGGATTGACAAGACAATAGGAAAAGAATTTTATTTATGATGAAAAATCTTATTTTTTGGATGATCCTCAATGATATAAACAATGTAAAGACTTAATTATAAGACGATGTGTGCCTTATAAAGAAATTTAGGAGATTATTCAAAAATGTCATGATTCTGAATTTGGAAGACATTTTGGGAATGATAAAACTACTCGAAAGATTTTATAATCTGGATTTTATTAGCCTATTTAATTTAGAGATGTTAATATTTATATAAAATCATGTGGTCGGTGTCCGAAAGTAAGTAATGTTTCTAGAAGAAATGAAATGCCTCTAATTTTTAATTTGGAAATTAAAATTTTTGATGCATGGGGATTAGATTTTATGGGACCATTCATGACTTCATTTGGAAATGTATATATAGATCGCGGTAGATTATGTTTCAAAATGGATAGAAGCAGTCACTTTACCTAGATGTGATGCTTGGAGTGTTTCAAAATAGAACAAGCAGAATAACTGTCGGCACTATTTTTGGTGTGGGGTT
>NW_018252482.1:0-324 GCF_001263595.1 Phalaenopsis equestris
ACCCACAGATAAATTTACAAACACGCCCTCGCTCCTCCCAACTCACTAATCCAAGAGACACACCACTTCATTCTAGGAGACACGCCTCTCCATTTCAAGATACTCCAAAGTTCCTGATATATGAGTCATACCTAATAATTCTCCACCTTGGCGAATATTCAGCTCTTTAGGAGAAAACCTCCACCTTATGAACCTTGTTAAATCTCCGCGTTCTTCTGAATTTGTGTCGATTCTTGTTTTTCTTCACCCTAAACTTCTCAACAATTAGATGGTGGCTAAGGGTAGTAGCTGAGCAATGGTGAGCATAGGATGGAGGTCAAGTCA
>NW_018252483.1:0-385 GCF_001263595.1 Phalaenopsis equestris
ACCAAGATTAATTAGATAGATACTTCTATTGCAAGTGTTTGATTTTACTGTGATAGATAGAAAGGAAAATGACAATCATATCGCTGATCATTTGTCTAGAATAGAAATAGAAATATTAACTAATTTTGCAAATGAAATTTTAGAAAATTTTCCTGATGAACATTTATATAGTATTAATGAGATGGATGTGCGTGGTACGCTGATATACTAAACTATTTTGTAAGTGACATTCTACAACCTGATATCAAGAATCCACAATTAAAGAAATTTATCTATGATTTGAAAGACTATTTTTGGGATGACCTATATTTATATAAACAATGTAAAGATTTAATTATTAGAAGATGTGTGCCTTATAAAGAAACTCAACAGATAATTGAAAGAT
>NW_018252483.1:1718-6064 GCF_001263595.1 Phalaenopsis equestris
AAAAAAAAAGAAATTTACATTTTGGAGAATGGGTGCCGATGGTGCCCTAGATAACGGACATCAGCGTCGGCAGTGCCAAACGAGAGGACCGTCGGGAGAGTACCGACGGCCCCGAGTGCGGTTGGACGGTTTTAAATGACTTTTGGCGGGTTTTGGCGTGATTTCACTTCATAATAACCACCGGGACGAGTTTAAAAGGCCTAGAAACATCATTGGACGCTTAGTAGCTTCCTATTTTCGGATTCCATGGCTTCTAATTCCAGAAATACTTTGAAGTATGGAGTTTTCAACAAAAGAAATTTTATTAGTTTTGACATGCAGCGATTATACGATAAAGTTATTACAAAGAGGAGATTGATTAAGGAAAGTGGATTTTTTAATCATGGAGTGATCAATCCTACTGGTCTGATTGATAAAATCATTCTGCAAAGGCGTTGGGAAGTTTTGTGTTACACTACATCTGTGGTTGCTGTGGTTGTCGTACCTGTGTTTATGCAAACTTACATGGAATTACTCAAGGTGTTGTCTTCGTACGAGGTATGGCTATATCATTTACTCCTGCAAGGATTAATGAATTGTATATGATATACAACATTCTAATCTGTTATTATACAAATTTCATTCCTACACGAGATTTGATGTAAGACGTGTATAATATTCTGATGGATGAAAGTGATATGTGAGAGATACAAGATGAAGGAAATGTCAGTTTCTCCACTTCATTACTTAATCCAATTTTGAAGCAATGACATTTCTTTATTACTGCAAAATTACTCTCTACTATGAAAATTAGTAGAGTCACCAAAGAATGTGTTATTTTAAATTACTGCATTCAAATGAAAAACTCATTAATATATGGTCTATTATATTTAAATCTATTATGGGTATCCTTACTAATGAACTAATTTATGGACTTAGGCATCCATCTACTATATTTTTGATTTGTAGTCAAGCCCAAGTTTCATATGAAAGTTGGGAAAAGACTTTATTACCTTGGGAGCTCATGAATCCTATATATGAGAATCATTGTGGAAATGAAAATGAAGTATTAGAAGCCATCATAGATCAATCTTCACATGCTTCAAATCCATTAATACCACCAACAGTTGGAAGTTCTCTTGCTTTGGAAAAGAAATTGAAGAAAATTGAAAGGGAACTTCAGAGTATTATGAATGCAGTAGGAGATCTTAAATACCTTTTTAATTACCTAGATTGGAGAATGAAAGAAAATTTTGATCACACTGGAACTTTTGAAGCAGGATTAGTGCAGATGTTTAAAGAAAATGGGTGGATCGAAGAAAATTCGACAGATAAATTCCTGTATCGATCCTTCTAGAACTTATATGTTCATTACCGATCTATGGGATATATCAGAGGAGGAGAAAACACTGAAGAAGAGGTGTAATAATTGAAGACTCTAAATTCTCTATCTATTTTAGAACATTATATATATTTATTGTAATTGTGTGGATTTAATTTGGTTTGATTCGTTTTTTTTCTTTAGAATTCTGAACATTGATTGTGTGTATAGTTTTGTGATAGTGTATAGTGTTGTGGCTTAATTTCGATGCTGATTTATAATTAGTTTGTTTAATATGTGTGATTGTGTAATTAAAAAAAATTGTTTGTAAAAAGTGTACTTTCATTTTATAAAAAGTGTAATTTCATATATAAAAATTAGTTTGTTGTTGTTTGTGAAAATTCGTGTTGGTGAATTGTTTTATTTTGTGAATTATTGTTTGATAAAAAAATGTGTTTAAAATACTAAAAATTTTGGAGTAAGTCGATAGGAAATTGAAAATTAAAAAAAATCAAAATATGAAATTTTTGGGCCTTCAGCCCCGACGGCGCTGGAATCGACGCTGATGGCGCCCTCGATCCGACAACAGATTTTAACCCCTAAAAATTCACAATTTTTACTATGGCCACCATTTTTAAAAAATTTTTTGAGAAATTTTTTAGAAAATCTTTTGGTGATGAACTCTTATATAGTGATTTGAAGTTTAAAATGTTTTACATTTTGATTTTTGAAATTTTAGAATTTATTTGGATATTTCAAAATTTTCTAGATTTCCTATGTCACATAGATCAAGAAAACGAAAAGTAGAATATGACGAGCAGAGATTTGTTAGCTTTAGAGCCAGTGCTCGATTTCATATCATTTGTGAAAATAAGAAAGTAATTCAGGACCGAGGTTTTAAAAATCTAGGAGGAGAAGTTGAACGTTTGATTATTGCTCGGTAATGGGAAAACTTCTGCTATTTTATTGCTGATGCGTAATGGAATTTTATGCCAACCTTCCAGAAGCTTCTGATGATTATGTATTTGTTCATGGAAAAAGGGTAGAATTTACTCCAAAGAAAATAAATGAGTTTTATTCTGTAGAAGATGTGTATAGATGCAAGTATCATTCTTTTTCGGTTATAGATCAGGCTTTAGATGAAGTTATTTCTTTTCTGACTAGTGAGAAAGGGGCTTGCAAAATAAAAAATGAAGTTAAAGTTAACTTTCCCCGTACTAGTTTAAATTTAGTATCTAAGGTCTGGCATTATTTTATTTCTGGAAGAATGATTCCAACGAACCATCATAGTGAGGTGACCAAAGATAGAGCCATCCTGAACTACTATATTCAACAAGTTATGGACATAAATGTGGGCTCTATTATTTATATGAACACTTAGCTTATTGCTCTAGAAGAGGTTTTTGGTGGATTGGCACACCCTACTCTTATTTACACACTTTATGAGCAGGCAGAAGTTGATTTTAGACCTGATGAGGAGAGGATTGAGCCTCATAGACCTATTGGGCCTGCTAACATCAAAACATATGAATCTCATGTTGACTGGAGATCTGGCAGCAAGGCTAGAGATATTCCTTCAACTTCTAGGGATATTCCTTCTACCTCTCATAGACCTACTTCTAGTGATCCCAACAATAGAGAACTTTTGGATCAGATGATGATACAATAGGGAGATATTTTGAGGATGGATTATAGGATGCAAATATGGAAGCCAAAAATGCTATTAATTCGACAAAAAATTGAGTATGATGCTGCTTATGATGATGCTTTAGTTAGATACCTGAGGGGAGAACATTCAGTTCAGTTTCCTACTCACCCTGTTCCTATTCACCCTCTGTTTACTCCATATCAGCTGCAGAAGTTGGATGTAGATGAAGACGAAGATGATATTGACTAGTGATCTTTTTGTTTGTTTGTTTGTGTTTGTAATGTGTGATTGTATTGTTTGTGTTATGGTGTTGTTTAGACTTTGTTTGTTATGTTATGTGAAACTGTAATGTCGAAGACTATTTTTATTTTTAGAATTTAGTTTAGTTCTGTTGTTATTTTCAGCACGTTGTTCTGTTTTGAGATTAGCTCTTTCTCAGCAAATTTTATATATATTATGTGCAATTTAATGTTTTTAGCCTTGTAGTTTTTATTTTAGCACTTGCAGTATTTTTAAAATTTATGTTCAACAATCAAAATCTCCAACAGGTATAAATTTTTTTTATGTATTTAATGCTTTCTTTTACCCTTCATTTTTAAAGCTCTTCATGTAAAAATCTCTTAAAAATCTAAGTTTGGGAGGGGAGACAAGAAGAAAAATCATTTTTAAAAAGAGAGAAAGAACTTAATTTTATTTGTCCTAACTTAATTATATTTTCAAAATTTTAAATTTAACATGACATTTGGTATTAGAGGTTAAATTTGGATAACTATATTTATGTTTCTAAATATATAGTAAATTTAAGTAAAAATTTCAATAATTAAAAAAATTCAATAATAAAGGTTAATTCTAGGGGCTAAGATATTTGGTAAAAGAGAATAAGACTATGTTTTTCTATTTTTAGTAAAAGAGAATAAGACTACTTTTAGTATTAAAAATCTTAAAATATTCTTGTAAAAAGAAAAGAATTAAACTTTATGAAATCTTTAAGTTAATATAAATTTGTTAAGTGAAGAAATGTAAAAAGTTTTTAACTTTAAAAAGAGGATAGTTAAGTTCAAAATCATTAAAGGTTATTCAAATATAGTAAGACATATATTAAAAAAATAAAGAGAAGAAAAGAAAGAAAGAAAAGAAAAAGAGGATTAAAATGATCCTAAAAAGAAAAGAAAAAGAAAAATATATATATATGGGGAGATGTTTGAGAAGATGCCTAATTAAAAATTGGCTTCTCTTGAATCAACTTAAGGAAAAAAGACTTGAACACATTTTCTAAATTTTTTATTTGAATGTTAACTTAATTATTAATAAAGTTTTATGAAGTTCTTTTTCATATGAATTTGCTAAGTGACTTTAATATAACAAATTGCAATTTTTCTTGAAAGAAATAGAGGATCA
>NW_018252483.1:6950-8020 GCF_001263595.1 Phalaenopsis equestris
GATCTGGCCAATTGAATTATTAAAATGTGTTATGAAACATATAATCCGGGAAATAGAGTATGAGTTCTACAACAGAGTAAAGATCACATTTGAATCCATGAAGGAGAACATCATTTATGGAATTAAGTGTAAATAATTAGGAAAATATTCTTTGTTGGGTGTAGAATTGGAGAACCTTTAGGGTGACAGACTAAAATCTTCAATTCAGTCTAAGTGTTTAAAAACTAAAGTGAGAGCTAGCTTTCAGGTGAAGGGAAGTGGGAGATATGGAGTGGGAGTTGATATTGATATTCTCCTAGCCTAGCCACAGATTTTGGAACTAAACACTGAGATTAGCCAATGATTTTCTATGCACTATATCAGAGTAGAGAATTATAATTGCTCCTATTTGACACAATACATATTATGAACATATATCTCATCTCATTTTACTATAGTCTCATTGTAGTGGGAATGATGCTTTTTCACATAAGAATCTCCGTTACATAAACATAGTTAATCGATTAGTATTTATTGTTTTAAATTTTTCATATTTGATTTGATAATTGTTTAGAAATGTAATTTTGATTACAACTCAACAATTAAAATTAGTGACAGTGATTTCAATTGACTTTCTGTGAATTTCCTAGCAAATTTGTCATTTCCGATTTAAACCTTCTCCATAGGATCGATATTTAGGGCTAAAGTAGAAAGTCCATTATTATTTGATAACGATAAATATACTTGCGTAGAATCTAAATATTAATTGATTATATTTAATTAAAATTTACACAATCTATCACAATAAAAAGTCGGATCAGTGGGTGGTAGCAGGCGATAGGCAGTAGGTGGCGGTGTCCTATGGTGTTGACTGACGACAATGGCGGGTGGCGTCGGTGGGCTTCGACAAGCAGTGGCGTCTGACAGCTGTGGAGGGGAGGGCGGCGAACTGTGGGTAACATACTGCAAGCTGGGGTTGCGGGCGACGACGTGCAACGGTGAGCGGCGACGCCTTGCGACGGTCGGTAGGGAGTGGCGACGCACACTGGCGAGCTGTGGCAGCAAACAGACGAAGACTGTGGCGGGAGGTA
>NW_018252484.1:0-3075 GCF_001263595.1 Phalaenopsis equestris
GGGGAGCTTGGCTGGCCAATTGAGAGCTTAGCCAATTTCTCATGAGTCAACTCATTTTAAATACAGCTAATCTTCACAAACCCTAAATCTCAAAGATAATTAATTTTGTAAAACATAAACATCAAAATGACTTGATTTTTTATCTCTACTGTTTCTAAGATCCAAAGAACTCCCCATAAAAATTTCAAAGCATTTTGAGTACATTTTCCGGTCTAAGTTGATTTTCCAAGTTAAATATCTTTTTTGGCACTAAAATGATTTTTAATGATCAAAATATAACTCAAAAAATTATGAAAACTTATTTATGGAGTTCTCTGTGATCAGGGGAATTTTATAAAACTAAAATCTACATAAAATAAAAACTTCATTTTTAGCCCATTTTTAAATATTTAAAACAATTAAAAATTCATAAAAATCACAAATATAATAAAATTCATAAAAATATTCTAAATTGTTTTCTAAACACTTAGAAATAATTGGGATATTTTTCCTGATTCTCTAAATAAAGATATGGTATTTTGAAGCTTAAGATAATTTTTAAAGGCTAAAAAATGGATTTCCACTAAAATATTTTCAATAAATCAAAGAAAAATTAGAAAAAGATAAAATTTACTTCCCTGGGTTCTTTGACCACAGGCAGATTTTTCAAAAATATAAAACTTAATTTTCCACATTTAAAATATTTTATAATTAATAAACACCATAGAAATTAAAATAATTCTATTAATTCAAATAAAATTCAGCAAATCATGAAATTTTGTCCAAAGGCTTCTCTAGTCTAAATTTACCTCCAGTAAAAATTTCAAGGGATTAGGATTTACCTTGGTCAAGTTAGAAAGTTAGAAATTTTCTTTAAAAAAATCTAATTTTTGTATTAAAAATAATTATATAAATAAATTAAATTTTGAAAATTCACACTTTCTTCTCTGATATCTTAATTGATCCTTCCATGAGTAGGGTAGGATAAAAATTCCAAAGTCATTTGAATTAAATTTGATGAATTATGAAGTGATAGAGCCGTAGGGGAAAATGTGTAATTTTGGAAATTTTGCCTTAATTAACATTTAGGCCTAATTCCAGAAAGGGAAATGGGTAATTTTTTATTCTAATTAACATATTTGGATGTTTGAAACACAATGGGTTAATTAGTAGAAACCAACCCCACTTGTCCTAATTAAAAAGGATAAATTTGAAATTTCCCTAAAATTACATAAGTTTTGGAGTCCAATCAATTAAATGATCATAGATTTAGGGGTATGATTTTGGGTGTCAATAACTCACTAATTTAACACCCCTATTTGATGAACATAAGAAAACAAAAACATGAATCATCACCATCACTTATATGTCAATTTCATTTGCAATGACTAAGACACTCACTAAAAATCTTAAGTGCTTAGTAGTGACTTAGGCTAAATCAAGTTTCATTTAAATAAGAATTAGAAAATTAAACATCATTGAAAATTAAAACATCTCTCAAACACTATAAGCCCAAGTCAAAATTTGGCTAAGTCTCTTAAACTTGCCTTTTTAGGGGTCATCACCCACATAATTCTTAAATTCAATCATAAGTGATAATTACCCTATTCTTAGGGATAATTGAGACATCAATGCTCACTAAGCACTAAGGGAGTTTACATGATCACTTATTAAGCAACATAATAAGTTTAAAAGAACTCAGGATGTTCCACCAGGCAGCGAGAGAGTAGCACGAACCTGCTTCTTTCTCTAGATCTGTTGGATACCTCGGAGATCTATTAAACTTAATATGTTTTGCTTGACAAAATCACCCTTAAATAAAATCGTAAGGACTCACCAAGATATGATATAGGGTTAGGAAAACTACCAAAACCTTACTTCTTTGCCTCTATAGAAATTGCCCTGACATGCATTTTAAGTTTCAGGTGGTCGAACGAGAAGACTCGCCAGATACACTTTTACAGTTTTTAGTGTTGCCTTTCTTGTACTTTTATGCTATATTTTTATGCTTACACAAATTTGCATGCTAAACAACGATGTCATCCTTCATAAAAACTAAAACTATCAGGATAGTCACATAACCAAAACCAAAACCAAAATCAAAAATAAAATCAACATAATAAAATTTACCCCCCACAATATTTAAAATATAAAAAAACTCAAAATTTAATCACAAACATCACACAAAACTACAATTGCAATTAAATTAAGATGTCTCTATCGGATGATCAGGAATTCCTCGGAGGAGGTAACCTACGGTTGCTAACGAGGCTTCCCACTGTCTAAATAAAATTATGGAACTCATTAAGTTGAGTTTAGTAAGTTTGTTTAGACTAAGTGAATCCAATAGAAAATAGTGGTGCCGAAATGAGGGAACCGTAGGATCCTAACTGGTGTCGCTCTAATCAACTTTAACATCCCCCATAAAATTTAAAGAACTACAACCATAGGGCCACGTGATTTGACATCATAACTTGACACACTGGAAAAATCAAACTCGTTGCGGCAAGGAGCTTGGAGCTAGCATGGTAGGCAGCATGGCCATCTTCAACAGCAAAATCTATCTTTCCCAGTTAGGCCAATCTTCCTTCCTTAGACTTAAACAACAAAGTCATAAGACTTAGAGGTTTCTTGCTTATGCAACGTAAATCCTCACCTTATCTTTAGGCCTTTGCATAGCCCTACTACACAATATAAGCCTTAATTCGTCTTAGGATTTCGAGGTTGTCGTTTGTCACGACCTAAATCCTCACATCTTCCAGGCTATTTGTGCGATCGTCTCACACAAATGTAAGCCCTAAATAATAAAATTGAGAGGACGAAACACTTAAAATTTTCTTCTTTAAATTTAAGCCAAATTAGGATAGATTGGGAAGTCACCAGGGTTCTCCTCTGGATCCATGAAATCCCCTAGTTCTTCCTCCTTTGGATTTTACAATAAAATGTTCTAAATTTGAACCAATCCCCTTTTACACCTCTACGTCCGACCTCATTGAAGAGTCCTACCCTTTGAAACTCCTTGAAGATAATATTTCCTGATTTTTATCGAGAGTCTTCTTAGGTGACTTTGGTCATTTAAGATGTAATTAACTATAG
>NW_018252484.1:3807-4772 GCF_001263595.1 Phalaenopsis equestris
TTATTTTACAACAAAACCAAAAACTTGATCCTGAGGAAAAATAAGAATTTAACTTTTTAAAATATATATATTTATATTGGGATACTACGCAAGTATACGTATCATTATCAAGTAATATAGGACTTTTTGATTAAAACCTGAATATCGAACCCATAGGGAGAATATGCAATATGCACTATTAAATAGCAAACTTTCTATTTTTAATAAAAAGATAATTATCTAAACTAAAGATGATTTTTGCAGTAATGAAAATTTTAATATTTTTGATATTTTCAATAATTTGATAGAACAATAATAATTTAAAAAGATAACTAGAGTTTTTGTAAAAGAAAAGCACTAAATAGGAAAATATCTTTCTTTTTCTTAGGAATCAGTAATAACCATAGGAATTCTATTGTGGAAGTATGCAAATTGTGTTGTGCCAAATAGAAGCAATAATATTCTTACCCTTACTAGAGATGCTACCCTTACTAGAGATGCTATCTAGAGATGCTATAAAGAACAATGGTTATTTAAAGTTTAAATAGTTATGAAGACCGGCTCGGCAAGGAAGATACTAGCTCTTACTCTAGAGTTCCCTCAATTCCCTTCACCTGGGGGCTAACACCTCGTATCAGAACCTAAAATAATAAATCAAGTTGGTTGGGGGGCTTTAACATGTCACTTTAAAGTCCTCAAACTCTACACCCTTCAATGAATATTTTCCTATTTATTTGCACTCAATCATATGAACTACATTCTCATTCATACAACCTCATGTGATTCTTTCCAGTTGTTGACTGAGACAATACCAGTCCGGTTCTTACATGTTCTCACAACAAATTTTAACATCTGGATTGGCCAAATCAAGAAGTAAATGAAGTGCATGGATTTAAATCATCACAACTTCTTCCATCATTGAAGATCAATACTTTCCACAACTTTCATCCAAAACTTAATTACTTATCATTTTAAGAAGAAAGATA
>NW_018252484.1:6376-11463 GCF_001263595.1 Phalaenopsis equestris
TAATTTTTGATCAAATTTTCTATATTTTCATTTCAATTTAACATGTAGAGATTCAATAGACTTCTAAGCAGTGGGTATAAACATAAAAGTAAACTAACACACTAACTTGATTTCATGATCTCAGCATAAAAACAAACACGCTAACATGATAAAATGAAAATTATAGGGTAGAAGTTTCTCAATTTCAAAATTAGGACCTAAGTTAACAAGATTTTCAACTTTACAAAAGACATAGAATTAAGTTAAGTTCTAAACTAACTAAATCACAAAACTCACAACAGTTACTACCCTAGAATTTTAAAACAAACTATTAACTAAAACAAACATTACAATACAATTAATAATAAAAGTCTTACACATCACAATATCTAAACAAGTAAACAAACATGCATGTCTCAGATCCAAAACATGAAAACACATCACATCACAATTCTCACTTAAACATAAAAGTGCAAACCACATCACATAGTTCAAACCAACACACAGATGCAAATGTAGCAAGCCCATACCACATAGTTCATATCATATTACAATCATAAAATAAATCTCTCTGCTCTACTCTTCATCCTCTGAATCACCGCTAACCCAATCTTTTGCAAGCTCATAATCAGGGTATCTAGGATATGGAGGAAATTACACTCCTTGGTTACCCCTAATGAGGCTCTCCAAAGATGAGTGAAATTTCTCTTCATAATCACTTTTTTTCCTATTATACCTATCAGTATGCTCTGTAAAACACTCTAAATTTTGTACCCTATCAGTAGTAAAATTAATATTATCCATCATCCTCTGCAATAATTGATATTGGTTCTCAGTAGACTCACCTCGAGATGTAGAAGCACGTGAGGTAGATGGTCTAGATGTAGAAGTAGCAAAGGTAGAAGCCGCGGATGTCTCCATTCCATAGCTCCAATAAAATCCTCCTCTCCAGCAAAAAATTGAATATTCAGAATAAGTTTCACATTCACCTTATTGATGGGCTTTAGAGATAATAACACTTCCTCCCAGCTATCATATTTAACTCCAGCCTACTCACACAAAGAAAAGATCAAGGAAGCAAATCCCAGACCTGCAGTTGTAATAGCTGTAGCAGAACTGATGATAGTCTGACAGATAAAAGCTCCAATGTTGTTGAGCTTTCCATCTTGAATACAATAGTTCAACATCACTCTTTCTATAGTCACTTCATTGAGATGATTGGTCGGAAGCAGACGAGCAGAAATGAAATAGTGTCAGGCCTTTGAAGGTGCACATAACTTTGAAGTTAGGAAATTGACTCTCCACTCATTAGTGATCTTCCAAATTCCTCTCCCAATTATCAAGTAAGAAATAATCTCGTCTAACTCTGCTTCAGTAGGACTATAATTTGCATAAAAGCATAATGTATCTGGTGGTAAATGGTAAAACAAGATGATTACCTCTGGCGAAATCCTTACCAACTTTCCTCGAACCATCAATTGATTGTCTTCAACTTCAGGGAGATTTGCATAGAACTCCCCCACAACAAATATAACTGCCTTGGCAGAGAAATAACAGAATTGTTCCCACTGTCGGCAAACAATTAAATCTTCCATGACTCCACCCAGATTTCTAAAACATCGCTCCTGAATCAGTTTGCGTGATTGCAACGTATCACTATACCAATCTTGAGCTTTTGAACTAACAAATTTACTCGAATTGAAAGGGACTTTGCCTTTGCTCCTCTTCATTCTTGGTGTCATTCTACAAATTTGATAAATTCCAAGAATAACTTCAAAAATCAAGTTTAAATTACTAAACTAAACTTCCATAAGCACAAACTAAACTTCCCATGCAATTTTCATAGATTTTTCCTCATTTTTCACCATGAATAGTGTATTTTTTAATTTCTCCAAATGTGCTCAAAATACATGGTGAAAATCCAAAATTTTTACATAGAAGTAAAGCTCTTACCTCAAGGAACTTGGATCTAGCAAATTTCACTTGATTGCACCAAGAAATCTTCACTTTAGATGTGCCCTAGCCTTCCAAAATCACGTTTTTTAGAGGTTGATGGTGATGGGAGGTGTAAAAAGGGTGATTTTTGGCTCAAAAATTCACTTTTAACCGTTCGCGAACCAGTTTTTATGAACCGGCGCTTAAGTGCGGGTAAGTGGCGCTTAAGCGCGGGTAAGTGGCGCTTATGTGCCTGCGTAAGTGGCGCTTAGGTGCTTGCTTCACGGGTTTGCTCGTGCTTAAGCGCAAGATGTGGCGCTAAGGTGCCAGTGCACGATTTTCAAAAATTTCAAATTAAAGTAAAATGCACTATTTGCCTAAGTAAACCACCCCTAAATGGTCTCATAGTCTCATAGCACTTAAATGACTATTTTCAACTTCTTATTACTCTCCTTTATCTTAAAATTATCCTTAATAACTATTTCAATTTGAGGCTAAAATAACACAAAATTTCATACAAACAAACTTATATTAATTCACAAATGAGTAAAAATACATTTAAACACTTAGTTCTCATTCCAAATAGTCTTCGATGAGAAAAGTTTCCTAAATATAAACACACAACAATTTTTCACAATTAAACGCCTAAGTAACCAAACACTAAAAGCAAGTCTTAAACACTAAAAAACTTAAAGACAACGTCTTTAAATACACCAAAAGATAACTTTAAACGGAGAACTTACTTCCATTCTTCATTAGAAGGAACAAATTCAGGTCTTTCATTAGTCTCTCCTGGGGCAACTGGAATATAAAGTTAATAAAATGAACGGTGGTGATGTGCTCTGATGCAATCTTCTTCAATCCACTTTTGCTTAAGAAACATCTCCTTATTCGCTTCCTCTATATAACTAGTGTGGCTAAATTGCATTTTCAATTGCCATCCAATATGCTCAAGATGTGCATGAATTTCCAATATCTTAGTCTTCAATTGAAGCCACATTAGCTTGATCTTCTCTGATATCCCTTCAATACTAATGGCTAAGAAACCGTTATACATCTCTTATGCACTTTGACTAATGAATTTATTACTCATGGTTTCCTTCTTCTTCATCAAATCCATCTCTCATGAAGACATCTTCTTAAAATCTATCTCTCTCTTAGACTTTAGGGCTAGAAGTGATTTAGGGTGAAATTTCTTCACTAAACCCTTCTATTTATAGGCTTAGTTCCTTCTAATAACTCCTAGACAAGTTTATAAACTGCTTTGGCAAATTTTTGCTAACTTCTAGGCGGTTTTCTCTTTTAGAATACTAATTTTGCACATGTTTTTAAATTGCCAGGCTTAAGCGCCGGATTTGGCGCTTAAGTGCCAGTGCACATTTTTATTTTTGTACTAGTCAACTTAACGTCCAAATTCTCATTTTAACATGTCTAGATCACTAAATAAAATCTTCAAATCAATACTAACACATAATAGTCTCAAAAATACTACTTCAAATTTTCTTAATCACACATAAAACAACAATAAAAAAAACACATTGATAACTATGGGTTGCCTCCCACAAAGCGCTTCATTTTACGTTGTCAGCCCGACATAACTAGTGCTTAGGTTGACCCAACATCATTCCATCATTAAACTTATGTTGGTCCCCTATAAAATAAGGTTTCAGTCTATGTCCATTAACTTCAAAAATTTTCTCAGACTTAGGATCTTTAATATCCACAGCTCCATAAGGACAAACTTTAATCACAGTACATGGGCCCATCCACCTGGACTTAAGTTTGCCAAGAAATAATCTTAACCATGAATTATATAGCAAAACTTGTTGCCCTGGCTGAAAATTTTTAGTAAGAATCCTTTGATCATGCCACATCTTCATCTTTTCTTTATAAATTTCGGCACTTTCAAAAGATTCATTCCTTATTTCTTCAAGCTCATTTAATTGTAACAATCTTTTCTCACCAGTATCTTTCAAATTATAATTGAACTCTTTAATCGCCCAATATGTGTTATGCTCAAGTTCAACTGGTAAGTGATAAGCTTTCCCAAATATTAGCCTATATAGGAACATTCTTATAAGAGTTCTGTATGCAGTCCTATAAGCCCACAAAGCATAGTCAAGTTTGATTGAACAATCCATTTTTATTGGATTCACATATTTTTTCATGATTCTTTTAATTTTTGTATTAGATAATCCAGCCAAACCGCTTATCTGAGGATGATAAGCAGTAGCAATCCTATGATTTATATGATATTTCTTTAATAATTTCTCCATTATGGCATTTCTGAAATGACTTCCCCCATCAATAATGATAACTCTTGGCATCTCAAATCTACAAAATATATTTCTTTTCAAAAATTCTGCAACACTTTGAGCATCACATCGAGGTAAAGCAACAGCTTCTATCCATTTGGATGCATATTCCAGTGCTAACATAGTATATTAATTTTCGAAAGATGGTATAAATGGTTCCATGAAATCTAATCTTCAAACATCAAATATTTCAACTTCTAGCATATAATTGAGGGGCATCTCATTTCATCTAAAAATATTTCCTACTCTTTAACATCTATCACAAGTTTTGATATAAGCTTTAACATCTCTAAAAATTTCAGGCCAATAAAATCTAGATTAAAAAATTTTGTATGTTGTTTTATCAACACCAAAATGTCCCCTAAAATCAGAATTATGACATTTTTGGATAATCTCATAAGGTTTATATAAAAATGCATCATCCCAAAAATAAGTCTAAGCTTCAGAAATAAATTTCCTCTTCTGTTGGTATGTCATTCCATATGCTAAAATATCACAAACAATAAAGTTCACAATGTTGACATACCACGGAACACGCCACTCATTAACAATGAACAATTTTTCATCTAGAAAATGTTCATTAATTTCATTTTCAAAATAGAGTGGTTTTTCTAATTCAAGCCTGGACAAATGATCAGCAATTTGATTTTCATTCCCCTTCCGATCTACTATTACAAAATCAAATTCTTGCAAAAGAAGAATCCATCTTATAAGTCTAGGTTTAGCATCCTTCTTTTTCATTAAATACTTAATAGCGGAATGATATGTATGCACTACACAATGAGTTCCAATTACATATGATCTAAATTTATCAAAAGCATATATTATTGTTAATAACTCTTTTTCAATTTTTGTATA
>NW_018252484.1:13290-15789 GCF_001263595.1 Phalaenopsis equestris
CATAGCTCGGCATTTGTTCTAAGGCTTCAGCAAATGGAATATTAATTGTAAGCTTCTTAAATATTTCTAGAAATTTTAAAAATTGCTTATCCAACTTCTGCTGATGAAGTCTCTGAGGAAATGGAAGTGGTGGTTTTTCCAAATCAATTTTTAGTGGAGAAATAAGTCTCTCAGAATCTTTTATAGCGACCTCTTTTGATTCTTTAATTTCTTCTCTCTCTACTTGAATTTCTTATTGAACCCGACCTTCCAACTCTCTTTCGCTTCTAAGTTGAACGGCTTTTACTTGTTCTTTAGCAATTTTACTTGTTCTTTTTTTTGGCCTTTTGGATTTGATTCAGTATTAGTAGGAAGTGTTCCTTCAAATCTATTACTTAATAATTTTTTTATTTCCCCAAGTTGATTCTCAATAATTCTAATTGTAGCTCCTTGACT
Organism: Phalaenopsis equestris; assembly: GCF_001263595.1. Classification (NCBI taxonomy): domain Eukaryota; kingdom Viridiplantae; phylum Streptophyta; class Magnoliopsida; order Asparagales; family Orchidaceae; genus Phalaenopsis; species Phalaenopsis equestris. Next base: position 13,726 of record NW_018252484.1, read on the forward strand.
TCGTAATTAATTTATCATTTGTAACACCACTTCTTCTATAGACAACTTCTTCTCCTTAAACTATGTATTACTGTTAAAATCCGAAGGATAAGTAGATCTATAATTATTATTCCCTTGGTTGTTCCAGTTTCCTAATGGGTTTCCTTGGTTATTCCCCCATTGCTGATTATTACCACCCAAATTGTTATTCCAGTTAAAGTTGGGATGGTTCTCTCAACCTAGGTTATAATAATTTGAATATGGGTTATTCTGCTTATTATTTATGGCATTCAAAGTTTCTAATGATGCCTGAGAATCTTCCATTTGGCCTAATGAATTCTCTTCAATCATGGAAATTGGTTGAGAAAAATTCATTCCTAACTTGTCTAACTTCCTTGAAATTGCAGTAACTTGATTTGCTAACATGGTAAATGCATTTGTTTCATGAATATTGGCTACTTTCTTAGGATTTACCCTCTCAGAGAGCCATTGAAAACTATTGGTAGTCATTTCTTCAATTAAAGCATAAGCGTCATGAAATGGTTTTGACATCAATGAACCACCCGCAGCGACATCGATAATTGACCTAAGAGATCCAACTAATCCATAATTAAAAGTTTGAATTATTAACCAATCTGGTATAGCATGGTGTGGACACTTTCTTAAGATTTCTTTAAATCTTTCCCATGCTTCATAAATAGATTCCCCTTCAAACTGATTAAAAGATGTAATATCATTTCTAAGCTTTGTAGTTTTTTATGGTGGAAAATATTTAGCAAGAAATTTTTGTGCTAAATAACCCCAAGTTCTGAAAGATCTAGGTGCTAATCAATTCAACCACATCTTAGCTTTATCCCTCAGTGAGAAAGAAAATAACCTAAGTCTTATGGAATCATCTGATACACCATCGTATTTAAATGTAGTGCACAATTCTAGGAAATTGGCAATATGTAAATTTGGATCTTCAGTTGGTGATCCCCCAAACTGATTATTTGATATCATTTGGATAATAGCAGGTTTAAGCTCAAATGAATTAGCCACTATAGTAGGTTTTTGAATACTACAATGAAGTTCATCTACAGTAGGGTTGGCATAATATCTTAAAGGTCTAAACTTATAATAAATTTCAACATTTTAATTATTTTGGTCTGCCATTTCTATAATTTTTTTAGATTTTTCAACATTTTAATTTTTTTGGTTTTTTTTATTTTCTAATAGTTCTTTCTAATTCAAAATCGTAGGGTAATAGTCCTTCAGAACCTGAATTACACATACACTAACAAATAATAAAATAAAATAAAATAAATAAAACAAAATAAAATATGATAAGATAACTTAAAGTTTAAATAAGACTTTCTAAAAATAGAAATTTGCTTTTAAAATCAATTTCTCCCCGGCAGCGGCACCAAAAACTTGATCCCTCGATACTGTTAATACGCACATTACAACAATAATTCAGATTATATTTCACTTATATTTTCTTACTTTTCAACAAAACCAAAAAATTGATCATGAAGAAAAATAAGAATTTAACTTTTAATTTATATATATTGGGATACTACCCAAGTATATGTATTATTATCAAGTAATATCAAACTTTTTGATTAAGACCTGAATGTCGAACCCATAGGGAGAATACGCCATATGCACTATTGAACAACAAACTTTCTACTTTTAATAAAAAGGTAATTATCTGAACTAAAGATGATTTTAGCAGTAATGAAAATTTAAATATTTTTAGTATTTTCAATATTTTAGTAGAATAATAACAATTTAAAAAGATAACTAGAGTTTTTGTAGAAGACAAACACTAAATATGAAAATATCTTTATTCTTGTTATGAATCAGTAATAAGTATAGGAACTCTGTTGTGGAAGTATGCAAATTGTTTTGTGCCAACTAGGAGCAATAATACTCTTTACCCTTACTAGAGATGCTATGAAGAACATTGGCTAATTTAAAGTTTGAATAGTTCTGAAGACCGGCTAGGTAGGGAAGATACTAGCTCTCACTCTAGAGTTCCCTCGATTCCCTCCACCTGGGGGCTAACATCTCGTATCAGAACCTAAAACAATAAACCAAGTT
>NW_018252484.1:15926-26264 GCF_001263595.1 Phalaenopsis equestris
CTCATGTGATTCTTTTCAATTGTTGACTGAGATAATACCAGCCTGGTTCTTACATGTTCTCACAACAAATTTTAACATCTGCATTGGCCAAATCAAGAAGTAAATGAAGTGCATGGATTTAAATCATCACAACTTCTTCCATTATTGAAGATCAATACTTTCCACAACTTCTTTCTAAAGCTTAATTACTTATCATTTTAAGAACAAAGATAAGGAAATCAACTCAAAATCTATGGAGAAAATAAAACCACACTTTAGTTTAAAAGAAGAAATCATTGTCAAACCAACAACAAGTCTTAATTAAAACCAAAAGTAGTCTCAAAACAAAAAGATAAAAACTTATCTCAAGTCCTCCACCAAACACTTGAAGTTCCTTTAATTCTCTTCTCTTTACAATCACTCAAAATAAAATAACAAAAAAAGATAAAATAAATATAAAAGTGGTGCCTGAAAAAATCTCTGAACTAACTCCCTAAATGAGAACTTTCAAAACTTTCCAATACTTTCAGGACCTCTTTCAAAGTCTCCTTTTCAAAATCTTCTCTTCTTTCTTTTATAATTTTCTAAAAGGTGCCTTGGTTTCTCTTCAAAATATGTCTAGATTCAATGTATTTCCCAAAGAGATGCATCCTTTCGTGATACTCGTGATAATTTTAGTCCATGGTGGTTATAACCACCTATTAAGCCAATGGGTGCCTCAAAAACCACTTACCTCAAATATCCCTTTAAAATTTGATAAAATGAAGTAAGTAGTCCAATAACTGCCACTGGTGCTTATGCGCGGGGCCTCTAGCGCTTAGGCACAGCCTTCTCTGCTTAACTGGCGCTTAAGCGCTGGACTCGCGCTTAGGCGCCAAAACTCTTTTGCACATTTTTCACATTTTTTTCTCCAAATATGATCCTTTTCCACTCCATCAAGCATTTTTCACCCTTTTTACCTGTATCTGTAAGAAAAACACAAAAATACCTTCCATTAAAGTGCAATATCTCAAAAATAGGTATAAAAATGTGTCTAAAACACTATATATTTTAGGTGTATAAGGTGTAGAATTGGAGAATCTTTAGGGTGATAGACTAAACTCTCTAATTTAATCTTAGTGTTTAAAAACTAAAGCAAGAGTTTTCCTTCAGGTGAAGGGAAGTGGGAGCGCTGGTGTGGGATTCGGTATCCTCCTAGCCTAGCCATAGATTTAGGGACTAAACCTAGGATTAGCCAATGATTTTGTATGCACTATATCAGGGTAGAGAATTATAATTGCTCCTATTTGACATAATACATATTTTAAACATTTATCTCATCTCATTTCACCAGAACCTCATTGTAGTGAAGAAGGATGTTTTTTGACGTAAGAAATCTTCATTACATAAACATAGTTTGTAGATTAATATTTACTTTTTAAACTTTGCATTTCTGTTTTGCTAATAGTTAAGTACTTTAGTTTTGATAACATCTCAACATTCAAAATTAGTGACCGTGATTTTGTTTGATTTTCTATAAATTTCCTAGTAAAACTTATCATTGTCAATTTACACCTTCCCTGTGGGAACGATATTTAGGGCTTAAATAGAAAGTCCTTTGTCACTTGATAATGATACATATACTTGCATAGAATCACATTATTAATTGCATATAATTATATATATATTACACAACTTACTTTTCATACAGGGATCAAGTTTTTGGTGCTGTAGTGGTTGCTGTAGTGGTGTCAACTTGGTGTCAACTTCATAAATCCTTACATATCAAAAATCGGGATCAATAGCATATTGTATTTTTTGAGGCTTTGGCCTACACTCAATTTGTAACATTTATTGGAGCAGATTAATGAAATCTTTTTCAGAATTCTATCTGTTAGTTCAATTGCCCTTTTTTGTGCGATGGATAAAATCCACGAACCATACGTTGGTTCCAAACTACAATGAACAAAGAACAAAACAATAAAAACTTAATAATAAAATTCAAATAAAACACTCTTTTGAAAAATTAATCAATTTACAGAAATTAAATTTTAAAAAACATAATTTGAAAATTAAACATAATAAAAACCACAAGAAAAGAAAACAAATCTATTGAGTCGATTCTCTCGATTTTGAGGTCTCCTACTCTTTGCTCGTGTAGCACGACTATCCTGGTCTACATTAACTCTTCACATCCTCGTGAAATTTCACATTCTACAGAGAACCTCACAAAAAATTTTGCACATTTTCCTCAACAATGTCAACCTTTTCACACAACACATATCTTTGGATTCAACACTTTCAATTCTCATTTTGGAATCAGTCTTTAACTTCTTTTAACTTTAACTTCTGATTCCTTTCCTTTCGAGGTCGGTCTTTAACTTCCGACTCTCTCTTGATATTGATCCTTAACTTTCAATTCTCAATTTGAAATCAGTCCTTAACTTCTGATTCCTTTCTTTTTTAGGTCGGTCCTTAACTTCCGACTCCCTTGAGATTAATCCTTAGCTTTCAATTCTCATTTTGGAATCAGTCCTTAACTTCTGATTCCTTTCCTTTCAAAGTCGATCCTAACTTCTGACTCTCTCTTAAGATTGATCCAAACCTTTCAATTCTCATTTTGGAATCAGTCCTTAACTTGTGATTCCTTTCCTTTCGAGGTCGGCCCTTAACTTCCGACTCATCTTGAGATTGATCCTTAACTTTCAATTCACATTTTAGAATTAGTATTTAACTTCTGATTCCTTTCACTTCAAGGTCGGTCCTTAAATTCTGACTCTCTTTATAGATTGTTCCTTAACTTTCAATTCTTATTTTAAAATCATTGCTTAACTTTTGATTCCTTTCCTTTTGAGGTTGGTCCTTAACTTTTGACTCTTTCTTGAGATTGATCCTTAACTTTCAATTCTCATTTTGGAATCAGTCCTTAACTTCTGATTCCTTTCCTTTCGAGGTTAGTCTTTAACTTTTGACTCTCTCTTGAGATTGATCCTTAACTTTCAATTCTCATTTTGGAATCAGTCCTTATCTTCTGATTCCTTTTTTTTCGAGGTTGGTCCTTAACTTCCGACGCTCTCTTGAGATTGATCCTTAGCTTTCAATTCTCATTTTGGAATCAGTCCTTAACTTCTGATTCCTTTCCTTTCAAAGTCGATCCTAACTTCTGACTCTCTCTTAAGATTGATCCAAACCTTTCAATTCTCATTTTGGAATCAGTCCTTAACTTGTGATTCCTTTCCTTTCGAGGTCGGCCCTTAACTTCCGACTCATCTTGAGATTGATCCTTAACTTTCAATTCACATTTTAGAATTAGTATTTAACTTCTGATTCCTTTCACTTCAAGGTCGGTCCTTAAATTCTGACTCTCTTTATAGATTGTTCCTTAACTTTCAATTCTTATTTTAAAATCATTGCTTAACTTTTGATTCCTTTCCTTTTGAGGTTGGTCCTTAACTTTTGACTCTTTCTTGAGATTGATCCTTAACTTTCAATTCTCATTTTGGAATCAGTCCTTAACTTCTGATTCCTTTCCTTTCGAGGTTAGTCTTTAACTTTTGACTCTCTCTTGAGATTGATCCTTAACTTTCAATTCTCATTTTGGAATCAGTCCTTATCTTCTGATTCCTTTTTTTTCGAGGTTGGTCCTTAACTTCCGACGCTCTCTTGAGATTGATCCTTAGCTTTCAATTCTCATTTTGGAATCAGTCCTTAACTTTTGATTCCTTTCCTTTTGAGGTCGGTCCTTAACTTCTGACTCTCTCTTGAGATTCATCCTTAACTTTCAATTCTGATTTCGGAATCAGTCCTTAAATTTTGATTCATTTCCTTTCAAGGTCGGTCCTTAACTTCTGACTTTCTCTTGGGATTGATCCTTCTCAATTCTCATTTTAGAATCATCCCTTAACTTCTGATTCCTTTCTCTTTGAGGTTGGTCCTTAACTTCTGAATCTCTCTTGAGATTGATCCTTAACTTTCAGTTCTCATTTTGGAATCAGCCCTTAACTTCTGATTCCATTCCTTTTGAGGTCGGTCCTTAACTTTTGACTCTATCTTGAGATTGATCCTTAACATTCAATTCTCATTTTGGAATCAGTCATTAACTTCTGAGTTATTTCCCTTCAAGGTCGGTCCTTAACTTTCGACTCTCTCTTGAGATTGATCCTTAACTTTTAATTCTCATTTTGGAATCAGTCCTTAACTTCTGATTCCTTTCCTTTCGAGGTTGGTCCTTAACTTCCAACGACTCTCTCTCTCTCTTGAGATTGAATCTTAACTTTCAATTCTTATTTTGGAATCAGCCCTTAACTTTTGATTCCTTTCCTTTCGAGGTCGGTCCCTAACTTCCAAACCCCTTCTAAAATTAATACCTAAATTTTAATTCCCACCCCGGGGTCAGCACTTACATACTTATTCCCATCCTCTATAATAACCTGAAACTTGATAAATTAATCCCACTCTCCAATCCCCAGTGAGAGTTCCTACTTCTTGATTTTGATCAAATATTCACTTGCTAGTTCCCCAGCGCAAACGAATAGCACACAAAATTCTACACCTCCCTCTAAGTCTGTTGACTTAGGAGTCTACGTTGGTTTTGTTGATCCAATAGGTCAATGCCAATACGCGCGGTGTGCTTGCCCAGCATACCACATCTATTGGGGGTCCATTTGTTGACCTAACTTTTGTCTTGAGGTTTAGTTTTTCCCCTTTAGTAGCCTAAGGTCTAGCCATAGGACTTCGAGGTTGCTTGCTTATGCAACGTATATCCTCACCGAAGAGGAACCCTCACCATTAGTCACCATTAGAAATTCTACACTGCACTTTGCTCAACTTGAAGCTCCACATATTTTTCCTAACCTCTAGCACTTAGTAGGTAGCACTTAGTAGGTTGGGTCATTATGGGGGAGCTCAAGATGAGTTCCCATAAAACTTCTTGCCCTTAGGGTTGAATCTGGGTGTTGGTCTAGGGTTAAGGCCCTCACTTTCACTCACTTGCACTCACTCTCACCCACAATAACTCACAACCCTAAACCTAATTTTTCCTGACTTTGGTTTCTTGATTCTTTGGGAGACTCATGTAGATGGTCCCCTAAACCTACTAGCCCCGGTCTAGGGTTTATTTAAGACCAATTCATAGAGGACCCAAATGGGGTTCCCATTGGTCCATAGCTCATTTATGGTGGGGTACTCCCATGGTGGTTAACTCCCCAATTCTACCCAAAATATCCAACTTGGTCTTTTACCACTAAACTCCTCAAATTACCTAAATAAGCTTGGGACCCTAAATTTCGCCAAAATTCCCAAATTCACCCAAAATACAAAAAAAATTGTTCAAAAATCATTTCAAACCTTTTGAAGATACCCAAATTACCCAAAATTGCCAAAAAAATTCAAATTTACTAAAATACCCCCAAAATTTGTAAAGTTACAAAAACACCCATGGCACCCAAAACTCTCCCAAAGCTTCCAAAATCACTTCAAATGTCTTCAAAACCAATTTGGACCCTTCAATTTGACCAATTTGATCATTTTAACCAAACCCCAAAATTGCCTTTAAAGACTCAATTTTCCAAAATCTACATCAAATATCCATCAATTTGGTCCCAATTTCCCCCCAATTTCAATAATAAACTCAAATTAACCTTCCATACGATCAATTTAAACCAAATGCAAGCTCAAGATCAATTTACATACGATCAATTTAAACCAAATGCAAGCTCAATTGGCCCATGCTTTGAGCCCAATTTTGATCTAGGTCAAACCCCCAATTGTGGCTACCTGACCTAATCCCACCAAATTAAACTCCATGGCCTACTCCATTGGCCTCAATTTGAATCCTAAACACTTCATAACATCCTACACATAAAACTTGACCTTCAATTGGCCTTGCTGAGGCCTCAACTTCATTGAATTTTAACCCAAATCCAAAAACTCCCAATTTTGCCCCAAATTGGGTATGTCTCCAAATTTCACCAAATTGATTGCCCTGACCCTAAAATTGGCACCCAATTTATGCTGGAAACTCTTCATGACATTCTTATTGACTATTTTCAATAATCATTTTGGACTTAACCAAAGCCTAGCCCAATCTAGACTCAAGTCTAGCCCAACATGCCCAAAGTGACCAAATATCCAAAATCCTTCAAATTGAACCCCCAATTGAACTCAAAATCATTTCAATCCTTCACCAAAACTCTTCATTAAAATCATCTACACAATGTTGATTAATCATTTGGGCTCAAATTCATGGCTAGCCTAACCAAAACCCACTTTAAGCCAAATTGACCCACTTGGGCCCGTGCACTAAAATTGGCCTAGCCACCTTAAAGCCACCAACTTTATGACTCCATAGCCACCAAACTCCTCTTAAGGACCAGGATAAACCATGAAAAACCCACCAAAGCATGCTATGGACTAATGGATTCCAAAATTAAGGGATTTTGACCCATTTTTGGATCCAACTTGCAAAATCTCCTCCATCATTGCTTACCCTTAGGGGTAAATTATAATTAAGCCTCACCCTGGCTCATCTGACTTCCTGGCCACCTCCCCTGACCATGCAGGCCGGCCTAGTGGCCGAAAAATACCAAAAATGTGAGCTACCCCCAAAAATTTAAAATTAATTCAAACCTAGAGGCCACCTCATCCCATTTGAAATTGAGAGCTCCTCTGCCCTCCACATAAGCATCATTTTGCAACCCTCAATTGGCCTGGCAACCACCCTAAGCCAATTTTATTCAAACCTCACCTTCATGGCCAATGGAAGAGAGCTGAAATTTTCTTAAGGAAACTCTGCCAAACTATCCTCAAAGACTCCCTAAGACCTCCTCATTTCAAGCCAACCATTTTCCCCCCACTGAGCTTCACTTTGGAAGCTCAATTTTGAGCTTGATTTTTTACCAAAAATCAGAATAAATCTTTCCACACCTCCACAGTGAATCAAACTTCAATTAACTGTGCACAAACCTTCCCTAGTGTGAAAGAAGTTGATTCCCCTCAAAAGCCCCCTCTCAAACGACCTCTAGTATAGACTTCAAGCAACACCTGAAATCGAGCTTATTCAAATTCATACCTAGACCATTCACAAAAGCAAAAGGCTTCATCTTGAGGTTCGTTGGGATTAATCGGCTACCACAACCATCTAATTGAGTCCTCCCCTCTCAGACAAAGGTATTGAACTCCAACCCTAATTTGAGCCTATTTTCACTCTTAATAGATATTTATTGTATTTCATATTACAGTACAATTCGTATAGATAGGTTTTTTCTTGAGTAGATGAAGCTCTAGGAACAAACCTCATGAAATTTGGTTGAGTCAAGAAGGAGATCATAAGTTTTGAGTGTGGAAGGTTCTTGGGTTAGCCTATTTGGGCACGACAAAGGGGAGCCATCCAATCGTGTGTTTATCTCATCAACGGATGAGATCTAGCTGGATGAACTCTTAATACGTGAACCGCAAGGTGTGTGGCATGCCAAAGTGGAAAGCGCAGCTAATGGGAGCGCGCTGCGTTGCCATTCAAAGCTGCCTAAGATGAGGCGGCGCCGCGCGTTTAAATAGAAAAATAGGGATTTAAATAATTCAAGAAAAGCTCCCTAACTTTAAAAATTCATATCTTGGTGTAGAAAAATCACAAAAATAAAATAAAAATATTAGTGCTCAGAGAATAGAGGAGAACAATGTGGAAATGGTATGAAGCTTAGTTGATGCATATTTTATTTTTAATTATTTACAAACTATTTTGAGACTTTTAATTCTCCATGCATGTAGAAATTTCACCATGGCTTGATATTTTAGCATGTTGCCTCTATCTTAGGGGAAATTCCCTTATTTTTCCAAAGTCAGAGGAGACCCCTAGACAGACAACCATTCTTTTTCAAGTTTATGTCTATTATTTGCACAAATTAATAATGATAATTAGCATATTGTTTAGAAAAATCCAAGAAAATTTTGGAAGGTTTACTGTGACCAGAGAACCCTTCAAAAAATATTTCATGAGCTAAGTCATTAAGTACACACTTAAATCTCATAAAACCCTAAAACACAAACAAAATTAACTTGGGAAAAATAAACATCTAAATTACTTGATTTTTAATCTCCACTGTAATATAAAGTTCAGAGAACTCCCCAAAAAAAATTTAAAATATTTGGAGTTCATCTGATAACTCAAATTGATTTTCTAAGTTAAATGTCATTTTGACACTAAAATGATTTTTTAATAATTAAAATATAACTTAATAATTAAAAAAAATTGGTTTTGGGAGTTCTCTATGATCAGAGGTATTTTCTAAAAAAAATGTACTGTGATCAGAGATATTATTTTCTAAAAAAAATGTAAATAAAATAAAAACTTCATTTTTAATCCTATTTATATATTTAAATAATTAAAAACTAATAAAAATCACAAAATTGATAAAATTCATGGAAATGTTCTAAATTGTTTCCTAAGCACTTAGAAACAATTGGAATATTTTTCCTGATTTCTAAGTGAAGATATTGAATTTTAAAGCTTAAAATAATTTTAAAGGCTAAAAATGAGTTTCTCTTAATCTTTCACTTAAAAAATTATAATAATTAAAAAATAAAATAAAAAAAATGTAAAATTTGTTTCTCTCGGTTCCTTGACCTTAGAGAGATTTAATCAAAATGAAAAACTCAATTTTCCACATTTAAAATATTTTATAATTAATTAACACTCCATAATTTAAAATAATTCTAATATTCAAGTAAAGCTCAAAAAATCATGAAATTTGGTCCAAGTGGTTCTCTGGTCTAGGTCAACCTCTAGTAAAATTTCAATGGATTAGGCTTTACCTCGGTCAAGTTGTTGAAAAATCCTATTCTTGCATATAAATAAATATATAAATTAAATTAAAATCTGAAAAAATCACACTTTCTCTTATGATGTCTTATTTGACCCATGAGTAAGGTGGGATGAAAATTTCAAAATAATTTGAATTAAATTTGATGAATTATAAAGTGATAAAGCCTTAGGAGCAAAAGTGCAATTTTAGAAATTTAGCCTTAATTAACATTTAGGCTTATTTCAAGAAAGGGGAAATGGGCAACCTTTGATATTAATTAACATATTTGTATGATTGAAACATAATAATTAATTGGTAGAAACCAATCTCACTTTTTCCAATTAAAGGATAAATTTGAAATTTCCTAGACGATCAAAATTTGGAAGTCTACCAAATTGAATGATTCTTGACTTAGGGGTATAGTTTTGGGTGTTAATAACTCATTAATTCAATACCCCATTTTGGATGTTCAAACAGCATTCAAAAGTCTTGATGATTAGTTATTATCACTTAAAAATCTCCTTCAAAATGATTAAGAAATTCACTAGGACCTTAAGGGCATAGTAGTGACTTAAGCTAAATCAAATTTGGTTAAATGAGGATTAAAAATGTGAATGTAAATAAAAAGTTGAGCACCTTTGAAACACTACAAGCCCAAGCTAGAACTACAGATTGACTAAATGTCTTAATAATACTAACTTGGTCATTTTAAGGGTCTTTACCCACATAATTTTCAAATTGAGTGATAAATGATAATTACCCTACTCTTAGGGATAATTGAAACATAAATATCCATTGAGAATTGGAGATATTTATAGGATGAACTATTAAGCAACATAATAAGTTTAAATGAGCTTGAGGCTTTACATCAGGCGGTGAGATGGAAGCATGAACCTGCTTCTTTCTCTAGACCTGTTGGATACCTCGGAGGTCTACTAAACATAATATGTTTAGCTTAATGAAAATAATCCTTAATCAAACTGATAGGGACCCACCAAGATATGATTTAGGATTTGGTAGATCACCAGAACCTTATTTTTCTCACTTCATATAAAATGCCTTTACATGCATTTTTGAGTTTCAGATGGTGGATGGTGGAACGAGAGTGGAACGAGAAGACTTGTCAGGTACGTTTTTATAGTTTAAAGTACCATCCTTTTTCTATACTTTCCACACTGTACTTTCACGTTTATAAACTTACATGTTAAACAAACATGTCACCCTGCATGAAAACCAAAACGGCTAAGATAGCTGTAAAACCAAAACCAAAATTAAAATCAACTAAGATAAAAATTCAAACATTCAAAATATAAGACAACTCAAGATTTAATCACAAACATCAAACAAAACCATAACTGCAACTAAATTAAGACATCTCTATCGGATGATCGAGAATCCCTCGGAGGAGGTAACCTACGGTTGCTAAGAAGGCTTCCCATGGTCGAAATGAAAGTATGGAACTAATTAAGTTGAGTTTAGTAAATTCATTTGGACTAAGTGAATCCAATAGAAAATAGGGGTACCGGAACGAGGGAACCGTAGGATCCTAATCGGTGTCGATCTAACTTTAACATGCCCCATA
>NW_018252484.1:26347-75029 GCF_001263595.1 Phalaenopsis equestris
TATGACAAGGAGCTTGGAGCTAGCACTGTGGGCAGCATGACCATCTTCAACAGCAAAACATGTCTACACCAGCTAAACTATTCGAGTTTCCTTCCTTAGAATTAAACAACCAAACTCATAGGACTTCAAAGTCGTTTTCTTATGCAACGTAAATCCTCACCTCATCTTTAGGCTTTTGTAATGCTCTACTGTACAATATAAGCCCCAACTCGTCTTAGGATTCTGAGGTTATCGTTCATCACAACCTAAATCCTCATATCTTCTAGGCTAGTTGTGTGATCATTTCACACAAATGTAAGCCCTAAACTAATAAAATTGGCAGGATGAAACACTCAAATAAATTTCTCCTTAAAACTGAAGCCAAACAATAGGATAGATTGGGAAGTCACAGCGGTTCTCCTCTAGATCTCCTTAAAACTGAAGCCAAACAATAGGATAGACTGGGAAGTCACTGAGGTTCTCCTCCGGATCTATGAAATCCCCTAGTTCTTCCTCCTTTGGACTATACAACAAAATTTTCCAAATTTGAGCCATCCCTTTTCACACCTCTTTGTCTGATATCGTTGAAAAGTCCTATCCTTTGACCTCCTTGAATATAATATTTCCTGTATAATATTTCCTGATTTTTTAGGTGACTTCGGTTATCTAAGATGTAATTAACTATATCTGATTGCCCTTATAGGAAGCTTATCTGAACCTAGCTTAAAATAAACCCTATTATAAACCCTTTTTAATTATTAATATTAAATATGGTAAATTGTAGGCAAATAAAACGGTTTCGCAAATCAAACGGATGTCATATATTTCTTAGATTATTTAATCGAGCCTCATTCTCAAGTCTTGTGTTTAAACTTCGGGATAAAATAGGCTTTGAGGTATAGTACTCTTTCATTTAAACTATAAAAAATATGGGGTTTGTTTGAGTTCATATTTTTCGAAAAATTTAATGCCTTTCCGAAGCGGGCGAAGTGATTTTGATTTCGATGACCGACAGCTTCTTATGGGTAACTGTTTAACCAAAAATGGTGCCGACAATGCAGTATGAGGTAGAAGATCAATACGTCATTGATTTGAACTCTCTAACCAATGGTCAAACAAAATCCAATCCTTTAAATAATGATTAAACACACTCCACAGTGCATTCCAAGAATTACAAGTTTACCCTTAAGCCTTAAGAGGATTGGTAGTGAATTGGGTATCATTTAAGAAATAGTTAAAGAAGAACATATAAGTGACAATGAAACATCTTAAAAAACTACAAGCACACCCTTATGGGTGCTTACCTAATAAAATCGTGGAAAAGAGTGTAAAATTCACTAATGAGCATAAGCACACCCTTAGGGGTGTTTACCTACTTAATTCTTAATAGAACATTAAGAATTGACCATTTGCCTTACTCATGAGCTTATTAAGACATCAATAAGCTTATGTTGAGCACAATTTAAAGTATAAAAATAAAACTCCTAAATCAACATGGGTTGATCAACTTAACAATATAACAAGGCCAAATGACCTTGAAATAGTCCAAGAGATTCTATAGTTATTCAGAGTCACCCTCTGAATACCTTTGCAAGATTTTTGATATTCCATATGACATTTGGGCTTTTTGTGATTTGTTGAGTAAAATCATCTTCAAAACATAATGACCTACTAATAAATGATTCAAGACCCTATAAACTAACAAATACTAATGAGAATTATCCTGAAATAATTTAACCTATAGAAACATCTAATGCTTAAGGGTTTGGGCTTTAAAATTCTTGCCTAAACTCTCCTAGCTAATTGGAAACATTTGAAGCATGGCGAGTTATATGGACCATCAGATTGGAATATAAGTTGGACATGTTGGTTGTATGGACGGTGATGAAAAAGGAATACAGTGATAAATTTGGGATGGCAGAATAGTTTTGTATCTCTTGGCCAGAGAACCTTGTGAGGGTACAGGAGTGGAACCACTATTCACCGACATTTGATAAGAGATAATTCTTGTACTTTGAGGCTGTCATTGGTTCTAGCCCCATAATGTAATTGACTTGTGGATAGTCTAATTTACAAAATATGCAATCAAATGAAAAAAAATACTTTTCTTGCATGATTTTTCATCTTGAAAGTGTAAGCCCTAATTTAAAAATAATTGACAGAAGTAAACATCAAGAAGACATCATTTTTAAAAAATGTGAAGCAAAATAGTAGGATCGTTTGGAAAGTCATTGAGGTTCTCCTTAGAATCTATGACACCCTCTACTTCTCTCTCCTTTGCTCCCATAAAAAATGATTCCTACTTGAGCCCTTCCCACTTGATTTTCCCACAAACAATCATGAACTCTAAACTTTAAATTCTTGAAGACGGTTGCTTAAGATGTAATAAACTATAGAGACTTGCCTCTATAGGGAATTGGAAATCTTGATGATCTAAACCCTGTCTATCATTTATATTAGATAGGGGAATTATTAGTCACAAATTTTGCAGAATAAATGGATCTCATAATTATTTTAGTTTGTATAATCAAGCCTACAGTCAGATGATACACTCATCTTTTGGAATGACTATCATTTGTGGCATTTTGTTTGCTTATTTGAATTATTAGACATACGAGATCTATTGAATCTCATAATTAGAAAATAAAATAACATTTTCAAAATTATAAATTATACACCTATTAAACCAAAATATATTTTTCAAAATGACAAAAAATCGACTGACATGCATATGTAATAAAAAGTGTACTTTTTATATATTCTCTCAAAATAGGCCGTAAAAAAAGAAAATTCTAAGTCGCTCTTATTATAACCCTTCGATCCTTAGCACAACAAACACATGTCAATCACGATGTGATAGTTGGTATTTCCCACAGAGGTATCCTCAAAGGAAATAATCACTATCACATTGTAACTAACAACAGGTCACTCAACTATTGAGCAGGACTCATCATTGAAACTATCGGACAACACAAATGCAAGCATATAAAGCAGTTTGGTGCAGTGTGATTGCTCTAGTGGGGTAGGATTGATTGCTAGATAGCAAACGTTTGTCACAAGCATATGGTGACATATATTAGTGGTGAATGCACCGACAAAGCAAAAACGTAATTACAAAGCACATCACATGGATGATGTTTTACTTGGCCACCTAATGTATAGAACACCACATGATAAAAGTACACCTTTCTCAAATAATGACTAGGTACACAAGCGAATGATAAGCACAAAATATTTGGCATAGAAATGACATATCAAAGTGGTGTGATGGCATCCGTAATGATGGTGATAATGATGATTTGACCCGATCTGCAGTAAATTCCCATCGTGTTGGATGTGTTTTTGTGATTGAAAGGAGTCTCCATTCTATTTATCTATTTTTATTGCCCTAATCTCTCATTAACTCATTCTCTTGAATCATGTCAAGGATTCCAGGATTTTAAGAAACTAAGAGAAGGAAGGAAAGGGCTAAAAAAATAGAAAACATGAGAAAAAGAAATGTCGAAAAGACTTTTCAATGCAATGAGCATTATAGAGAAATGATTTATCATATAAGGAAAACCACATGAAAAATAAATAACTAGAGATTTTAGGTATATCACCTATTCTGAGTTCTTAATTCTCCAATAGGAGTAAGCTACTATAGTTAATTACATCTTAAACAGTTAAAACTGTCTAAGAAAACTTCTAATTCTCGTTAACACTCGTTCTTCAAAGAAATTTCAAGGTCAAGGAAAGAAACATCAAATGTTTTATTCCTAGGGTAATAGATTTTTAAGAATCTGATTCTACCCTAACTGATTCTACTTTTAAGAATTTGATTCTACCCTAAAGGTTTTGTTTTGTTTTGTTTATTCTTGTCATGTCATGTTGTTTTGTTTTTGTTTTTTCATTTTGTTTGGTTTTATTGTTGTCATTTTGTTGTTTAGGTTTTTGTTTTGGTTTTGTTTTTGGTTTTATTATCTTGAAATTCTACTTAAGAATGTCGTCTTGCAAAACCGAGTTAGCACACCCTATAACATGCAAAGGAAATTTACTGCAAAACCGAGTTAGCACACCCTATAACTTGCAAAGGAAATTTAAAGTGAAATTTTGTTTTTATGTCTCCAATAAACTTACAAAATAGAATATGATTAGCATAAAATCATGTTTTTAGATGTTTTAGTTTTAATTGGTTATTTACTTTGTTGAATAATTTTTAAATGACTCGGTTAAGATGTTTATGGCTCTGTTGTCCCAGGGCCGTAAAAATATTCAGATTTACTTAGTCTGAAAGGTGTTTAAACCAGGACCGAAAGATTCTTGTCAGCAACCACAGATTGTGCTATCCAAGAAATCTTCGTAAATTTGAACACTAGGGTTCAAGTTACATTTGATGATCTTTGTTCATTAGGGTTCAATTTGAGTTTTAATGTCTTATTCATATTTTAGGGGTTGTTAAATCTTAGGTTGTTTGTTGAGGATGACCCAATCAGGATCCTATGGTTCCATCGTCCCAGGTCATCATGTTTGTGGTTTGATTAATCACAAGTGGTTAGAAGATATTTATTTAGCAACCATCAGTTACCACCTCCAAAATTTCTTCTCATTCCTAGTTACATTTTTAGGTTTGATTTTTAATTTTAATTTCTTTTAAAGTGAAATTTATGTCATTTATGTATGTGAGTTGGATTTTTATGATGTCATTTGTTTTAGGTCCGAGGTCGATTAGACTTAAAGAAGTTTAGTTGGGTTCTAAAATGTGGGAGAATCATGAAGATTGATGTCATTCAATTTGGACGGAACCTAAGCTATGAAGATGATTTCAGTTCAATATAGATCGAACCTAAAGTTTAAATCTGATGTAAGTAGAACTTGAGATAAATTAGGTTCAATGTAGGTAAAACCTAGAGTTTAAGTCCGATGTAGGTAGGACTAAAGATGATTTAGGTAGGTAGAACTTAAGGATTTAAAATAGTTTAAGTCCAATGTAGGTAGGACTTAAAATGATTTAGGTTCAATGTGGGCAGAACTTAATGATTTAAAATGATTTAAGTGCAATGTAGGTAGGACTAAGTTTGTTTTAGGTTTAATGTAGGTAGAACCTAAAGATTAAAATGGTTTAATTCTAATGTAGGTAGGACTTAAGATGATTTATATCCAATGTAAGTAGGTTCTGACATTGATTTAGATTCAATATGGATTGAATTTGAAGTTTGAATTATTTTAAGTCCGGTGTTGGTAGGACTTAAAGTTTATTTAAGTTCAATATAGATTGAACTTAAGGTTTGAAATGATTTTAAGTCCAATATAAGTATGACGTAAACTTGAATTAGATCCAATGTGATTGGGATCTAAGGTTGATTTAGGTTCAATAGTCTTAATTCCAATGAGTTTGGGACTAAGGTTTGGGTCAATTTAAGTTCAATGTAAGTTGAACTTAAAGTTTAAGTTAATTTAGGTAGGCTGAACCTAAGATTTAGATTAACTTGAGTTGAACCTAAGGGTTTGTGTTGACTTAAGTCCAAGTTAGGTTAAGCCTAAGGGTATGATTTGAGTTAGGTTCAAGTTATTTTGAACCTAAGGAGTATGAGTTGGATCATTTTCAAGTTGGGTTGAACCTACGGAGTTTGAGTTAACTTAGGTTCAAGTTAGGTTGAACCTAAGGGTTTTATTTGAGTTATGTTCTAGTTATTTTCAACCTAAGGGTTTGAGTTGAGTTAGGTTAAAGTTAGGTTGAATCTAAGGGTGTTAGGTTCAAGTTGGGTTGAACCTAAGGGTTTGAGTTGAGTTAAGTTCAAGTTAGGTTGAACCCAAGGGTTTGATTTTAGTTAGGTACAAGCTGGTTTTAACCTAAGGGTTTGTGCTAAGTTAGGTTCAGGTTAGATTGAACTTAAGGGTTTGATTTCAGTTAGGTTCAAGTTGGTTTGAACCTACGGGTTTGAGTTGAGTTAGGTTCAAGTTAGGTTGAACCTAAGAGGTTTTAGTTGAGTTAGGTTCAAGATGTATTGAACCAATGGCTTTGAGTTGAATTAGGTTCAATTTAGGTTGAACCTAAGGGGTTTGAGTTGAGTTAGGTTCAAGTTGGTTTGAACCTAAGGTTTTGAGTTGAGTTAAGTCTAATGTAGTTAAGACTTAAGGGTTTAATTAAATCTATTTTAATTTTGATCTAATTAGGTTTGAAGTTTAATTAAACTTAACATGGGGAAGGTTTAATTATTTTTATTACTTTTGATTAAAGTTACACCTAATTGGGTTTTAGGTTAATTAAGCCTAAAGTAAGTAAGGCTTAATGTAGTTAATTAGACCTAATTAAGGTTGTATCTAATTGAGGTTTAGGTCTGATTAAGTAAGGCTTAATGTGGTTAATTAGGTCTAATTAAGGTTAGACCTAATTGAGATTTTAATTTGATTAAGCCTAATGTAAGTAAGGCTTAATGTGGTTAATTAGGTCCAATTAGTGTTAGACCTAATTGAGGTTTATGTTTGATTAAGCATAATGTAAGTAAGCCTTAATGGAGTTAACTTTTTTTAATTAGGGTTACACCTAAATGAGGCTTAAAATGATTAAGCCTAATGTAAGTAAGGCTTAATGTGGTCAATTAGGTCTAATTTGGGTTAGACCTAATTGAGATTTTTTTTTATTAAGCCTAATGTAAGTAAGGCTTAATGGAGTTAACTAGGTTTAATTAGGGTTAGACCTAATTGAGCTTTAAAATGATTAAGCCTAATGTAAGTGATACACCAAAAATATATACATTTTTAGACCCATATTTATACTCATTTTTGGTGATATTGCACTTTAGTGGAAGTTATTTTTATGTTTTCTTACAGGTTGTTGAATTTTAGGACTTAAAGAAAAAAGAAAGAAAATAGGATGAAATTTGGAGTCAAAATGACATAGCAAAAAGGGTGAAATTGGAGTAAAAATAAAGAAGTGGAATTTGTTCAGTGTCGTCGGCACTGCCGACAGAGCCAAAAGCAGCGTCGACGATGTCATTTGATAGAGAGGACAAATTTAATTATATGACACTTGTGCCGACAGTGCCAATGTCTGTTCAGCCCCAATTTCTAGAAGATTTGATGAATCTGGATGCATTTTTGTCGACGGCGCCAATGTCGATTCAACCCCTATTTCTAGAAGATTCGACAAATTTGGATGCTTTTTGACAAGTTTTAAGAGTTTTTGGAGGCACCTATTGGAGAAGCGACTCTAGGCTTTATTTGGGGCCAAAATTGATCAGTTTTCTGACATCTCATCGCCCCAATTCAATCTTCTACGCATCACACATTCTCCCATTTTTCATTCCACAACTATTTAGAGTCCATTGTTCTTATTATTTATAGTTTTATGGTGAGATTAAGTGTGAAATCTTTTCTAAGAGTGTTGGAGAAGGAGAAAAGTGAGAGATATCTTCTTCCTACAATTCCTAGGAGAGGCTATAAGGAATTTGCTCTTCCTAGAAAAGGCTACAAGGAATTTGCTTTGAGAAAGAGTTTTGTAGAAGAGGCTACAAGGGATTTACTTTGAGAAAAAGTTTTAATTAAAATATAAAATAAATTGTGATGATTTTTCAACTCTGAACTTAATTTACTTGTCAATCTGACCAATTGAATTGTTAAAATATGTTGTGAAATATATGATCTGGGAGATGGACTATGAGTTCTACAACAGAGTGAGGATCACATTTGATTCCATGAAGGAGAACTTCGTTCATGGAATTATGTACAAATAAATAGAGAAATATACTTTGTTGGGTGTAGAATTGGAGAACCTTTAGGGTGATAGACTAAAATCCCAAATTCGGTCTTAGTGTTTAAAAACGAAAGCGAGAGTTAGCCTTCAGGTGAAGGGATTGGGAGCTCTGAAGTGGGAGCCAGTATCCTCCTAGCCTAGCCACCGACTTAGGGACTAAACCTGAGATTAGCCAATGATTTTCTATAACACTGCATCAGGGTAGAGAATTAAAATTACTTCTATTTGGCACAATACATAATTGAACCATTTATCTCATCTCATTTTACTAGAACCTCATTGTAGTGGAAAAGATGTTTTTTCACATAAGAAATCTTCATTACATAAACATAGTTTAATAGTTTAATAGATTAGTAGTTAGTGTTTAAACTTTATATTTTTGTTTTGTTATTAGTTAAATAATTTAATTTTGATAATATCTTAACATTAAAAATTAGTGACAATAATTTTGTATTGACTTTCTACGAATTTCCTAGTAAATCTATCATTTCAAATTTAAACCTTCCCCGTGGGATCGATATTTGGGGCTTAAATAGAAAGTCTTTTATTACTTGATAACGATGCGTATACTCTCGTAGAATCCCAACATAAATTGCTTAAATTTCTTATTCATAAAATATTGCATCAAGCTATTGTCACCGTTGCATAGCGGAGTCAACTATACATTTTTTTACACAACTATATTATCGTGGGATCAGTAAGTAAGGCTTAATGAGTGTTAATTAGGTCTAATTGGGGTTAGACCTAATTGAGGTTTTAGTTTGATTAAGCCTAATGTAAGTATGGCTTAATGTGATTAATTAGGTCTAATTAAGGTTAGACATAATTGAGATTTTAGTTTGATTAAGCCTAATTTAAGGCTTAATGAGGTTTAGTTAGGTTTAATTAGGGTTAAACCTAATTGAGGAGTATGGAATTAAACCTAATTTTATTAAGGTCTAATAAAGTTTAATTAAGTATAACTGTGGTTTAGACCTAATTAGGGTTTATGGTGTTAAACCTAATGTGATTAATGTCTAACAGAGTTTAATTAAGTCTAAATTTGGTATAGTTTTAATTAAAATTTATGATGTATGGTTTCACTTAGATTGAACCTAAAAGTCTCTGTCTGATTTATCATGGATTCAGATTAAGTCTAAGTTAATTAGACTTAGATGTCATGTCGTTTTAATTTTGAGTCTATGGGGTGAGACTCAATAATTCGAGGAGACAAGTGGAACCTAAGTAGGTTAGAGTTTGGACTCACCCTCTGATCTAAACTAAGACTTAGATCTAAGGATTAGGGTCTAGTCCACCGTATATATCCTTAAAGGCTAATGGTCAATTCTAAGGAGATTTAGGGTTTAAAATGTAATTTTGAATTTTACAATTTTAACCCTAGAGGTATAAATGTCCTAAATAAATTTTCCAATGGCTAGATATTGTCACTTTAGAGTTTAAAATTGTACCTCTAAATATTCTAACCATTTTCAAATTTAATTTCCAATTTCTTATTTTTTTATAATTATTTTTAAGAATAATTACAAATTTTGATAGAAAGTGAAAAATTGAATCATAGAGAGTTTTCCCAGCTTTTGAAAAAAAGGGAGATGTTCCTAAGGGCTTAAAGGTTAATCCCTTAAATTTTCAAAATTTTTGGAGTTATAAATAATTTTTAATAATTAAGTTACTCTAGAGAGTAATTAATTAATTAAAAAATAAATATAATTTATTAAATTTTATTTTCGCTTTTGAAATTTTTTCCTCATTTTTCTAAATCCAGGGTGATTTTGTCATATTTTTAAGATTATTTTATGCAAGATATGAACTTTTGAAGTTAAATAGGATTTGTTGGCTTTTAATAAAACCCTACTTAAACTAATTCCATGCAGCGCTGACTCATACTTAGGACGTGTTGAAGGATGGTGTGGCAGCGTGTGATTGGGAGTGCTTTACATGAGTCAGTCTATGTGGCCCACAGTTCTGTCTGCTTCGTATGAAAAGATTTGTTGTCCAGCTCGATCAAAGTCGTTCATTTCCGATATACGGAAA
Organism: Phalaenopsis equestris; assembly: GCF_001263595.1. NCBI lineage: Eukaryota > Viridiplantae > Streptophyta > Magnoliopsida > Asparagales > Orchidaceae > Phalaenopsis > Phalaenopsis equestris. Next base: position 36,093 of record NW_018252484.1, read on the forward strand.
TGAACAGTATCTATTCATTGTCTTTGCGTGACGATTAACAGAGAATCTCTTAGCTTTAAAAATTAATTTCTTGCTCGATACACAGTGAAACTCGATGAAATTTATTTATAAAGCTTCATCTCGATGAGACAATTCAATCCATACGATTAGATACCTATGGAGTGATTGTTCTCTTCACAATGTGTGAAAACCTAGCCAAATTTTGGGTTTCAGCCTGTACCTAGCTTTTATGAGGTGAAGCCTCAATCAAATTTGATAGGAGCGATTTTTATTTCCTCACGAAGCTTCCTGTGTGTCCAATTTGGGATGAAATCGAGCCAAGCTATATCCAAGCCGAAATGGTCTCACGGGTTGGTCTTGGGATGGGTCAAAGCCAATGGGAAGAGCCAATTTTGATTGGAAACTTCTTCTTAAAGTTCACTGATTATTTTGGAGTGGTTAATTTGATGTTTTGGAGAGTTTTGTGTCTACTCAAAAATCTGTCCTATTTTTAGGGCATGAAGTTGGAAAAGGTCAGTGGTTCTTAAGGTTTGAAACCATGAGGAATCAACTCCTTAGGGTATGCAGAACGCTTTTGGTCTTGTGTGTTTCAGGGATTGGGGAGTGTATTTGGTTTTTCTCTCTATGAGAACTCTAATTTTAGCTCAACTTATAGGCTTGAAGAAGCCATGGATGAGCTTAGATTGCTTGGGGAAGAAAGTTAAAAACCTCATGATGGCTAGAGATAAGATCACTGCTTGAAGATACCATGTTTGAGTTTTCCCAAGCTTTCCATTATGAGGTTTTATCAAGGAAAGATTTCAGTTTTAGTCTTGGTTCTTTTCCATTGGAAGGATTGGGAGGTGGATAAGTCTGGCTAAGGATGTCTTGAATTAGCCTCACTCATATAATTCATTGATCATTCAATGAATTAAGTGAGGGGTGACACATATCCCTCATCTTTTTCATTTTTAATATTTTGCTCATGATGACCCTATTCATGTGGAATATAGGGTTTAAACGAGTCTTTATTTCATTGGAGAAGGGTGAAGGTGAGTGATGACCTCTCCTCATCCTTATTTCATCCTTATTCAAAATTCAAAATTCCATGAGAGAATGACACTTCATTATTCCCTTCTTGATGCCTTCGTGATAACTCTTTGTCTTGACCTCATGGTGATAACTCATGAGCCATTTATGAAGATTTATCATGTCATGGTATGATCCATGTGTCATGGGTGATCCATTAGTCATTTATCGTAAAATGGATTTAGGGTTTAAGTGTAAAATATGATTTTTAGGTGGCTATGAATTTATCTTGCCATGAGTTTCAAACTAATATTTTAAGCTTAAATCCTAGGTCTAATAATCCTTAATTTTACTATGTTTAATTAATTAATTAATTAATTAATTAAAAGAATAACATAATTTGATGAAAAAACCAAAATTTCACCAAAAATGATAATGTTGACCAAGTTTGACCGAGTTGACCATGGTTGACCAGGGTTGATCATGGTTGACCAATTCAGGTCCGGGGTTAACCAGTATGACTTATTTGATCATGTCATGGTTGATTTAGTCATGAGGTGATTGGTTTTAGTGATATGGTTTTAGTTTGAACAAGGATGACCAAGGTTGACCAAGCTTGACCAAGGTTGACCAGGATGGTCAAACTGACCATATGGTGATCATTTAGGTTCGCAGATGTTGACCTCACTTTTGGTTTAGGTCTAGTTTCCTCCTTGGTAGCTTAGGGTCTAGTCATAGGACTTTTTTGTTGACTATTCCCAGAGGACTAATAAAGGAACCCTCACCACTAGAAACTCTAAACTCTTCTTTGCTCAATTTGAAGTTCCACATGTTGGTCCTAACCTCTAGCACTTAGTAGATGGAGCCAATATGGGGGAGCTCAAGGGGGGTCCCCATAAGGCAGTTTGGCCTTAGGGTTAACCTTGGGAGGCGTGGCCTTGGTGAGTCTCACACACACGCACTTGACACCCCACTTACACTCACAACTTTGAACCCAAACATGCTTAGTTGGTCCCTTAACCTTTTGCGAAACTCATGTGGATGGTCTCCTAACCCATTAGCCCTGTGCTAGGGTTTAGCTAAGACCAGTACATGGAGGACCCAAAGTAGGGAATTCTATTGGTCCATGGCTCAAGTAGGGTGATTGTGTGGTTTGGCAACCCCAATTCTACTAAAATACCCAATTTAGCCTTCTACCCCCAAAACCTACCCAAATTACCAACCTACCCTTGAAACCCCAAAATTGACTAAAATTCCCAAAATTACCTAAAATGCCCAATTTTCCCAAAAATCATTTCAAGCCATTTGAACGACCCAAATTGCCTAAAACACCCCAATATTTTAAAAATTACCAAAATACCCCTGATTTCGCCAAAATTAACAAAATACCCCTAGTGACCCAAATTTTCCCAAAACCTTCAAAATCATTTTAAATGTCTCAAAACCAATTTGGACTACTCCATTGAGCTCAATTTGACCAATTTGACGTATTTTGACCAAAAGTCCCAATTTTCTCTTAAAGGCCCAATTACCCTAATTCACCCCGAATGTCCACCAATTTGATATCAATCTCCTCAATCTCAATTACAAACTCAAATTTATCATCCCTAAAGTTTATTGAAACCAAATACAAGCTTAATTGAACCCAATTTCAATCTCAATCCCAAAATCCCCAATTTGACCCTAAGTCAAAAATTTTTCAAATCGAACCCCCAAACCTATTCAATTGCCCTAATTCAGAATTAAAAACTGATTACAACACTTCCACACATCAAATTGAACTATCAATTGGACTTTCATAATCGTCAAATTTCACCCAAGTTCAACTTGGACCAAAACCCCCAATCTTGCCCCAAATTAGCAATGTCCCCGAATTCCACCAAATTGAACTCCATAATCTCAGAATTTCAATCTAATTAATATCCAAAACTCTTCATGACAGTCCTTGGGACAAAATTGAACCATCAATTGGGTCATAGCTAAACTCTCGCCCAACCCAAACCCAAGTCTAACCCAACACCCCCAAAATTGGCCATGAGCCAAAATCCTTCAATTTGAACTTCCAAATCAACTCAAAATCACTCAGTTCTTTTTCTAAACTCCTTGTTACAATCATATACACTAAATTAATCAATTAATTGAGCACAATTCCATGGCTAGCTCAACCCATGCCCAACTTCAAGCCAAAGTACCCAAAAGTGAACCCATGCACCAAAGTTGACCAACCGGGCCAAACTGATCAAACCAAAGCCACCATAGCCAACATTTGGACCCTATAGACTAGGCTATACCCAACTAGACACCTTACATGAGCCATAGATGAAAGCACCCTTGATTTTGGGGATCTCTTCCCATATTTGGCTAAACCCAAACCCAAAGACCCAAAGATATTTGCCATCAAGCCTTAACCATTCAGAGTTAATCATTATTAATCTCCCACTAGCTCACCTGGCGACCTGACCACCAGCCCTGGCCTGGCCAGCTAGCCTACTGGCTGGAAAACACCAAAACTAAGTTCCACTCCCAAGTTTAAACTCCAAATTTGAACTCCCTGAGTTGGCCCACTCCTATTGGACACTTGTGCCACTCAGTCCTCCACATAAGCAACTCTTTGTACCCAACGGCCAGCCATGCTGGCCTCTTCTTCCCCCTCTATTTAAAGCTTAGCTTCCACGGCCAAGGAGAGAACACATTAATTTCTTTGGGGAGACTCTGCCCAATTGCTTCCAGAGATTCTTCAAGAACACCTAAGCTCAAGCCCACTATTTTCCCCCTTTGGATTCCTCTGTGAGAACTCAATTTTGAGTTCAAAATCTAGGGAATTTTCTTTCATTCCATAAAACACCACCAAACTTCAAATTAAATCTTCCAAAAGCTTTCTCAGACCAAAAGAGGAAGTTCCCCAATAAAATCCCCTTCTGTTGGGCCTTCTAACCCACTCCCAGACCAAGGTCGTTCCACCTTTTCATTTAACTTATACATATACCTTAGTTTAGCTCAAACAGACACTTGAAGGAGGTTCGCCAACTCACAATGAGCTTCCACAAGCACCCAATAGAGGCCTCACCTCTTGGGCAAAGGTATAGACCATTAACCCTAGTTTTGTGCTCAGTTTCACCAATTATGAAGAAAAGTTTAATTTCACGTAATTGTATGGATGTGTTTGTCTTGAGTAAATAAAGGTGTAGGAACAAACCTCCTTGTAATTTGGTTGATTATCAAGAGAGATCTTAAGGTTTGAAGTTGGACGGCTTACGGGTTAAGTTAATCAAGGACAATGACGGAGAGCCATCCAATGGTGTGTGTATTGAAGGGATGGACGAGATCAAGTCGGACGGACTCTTGGTGCGTGAACAGTAGGTTGACACAGCTGGCGGTGTCCAATAAAGAGCGGACGCGTGCACGGTTCAGAGAAGACGAGGATACTGCGGTGGATGAGTTAGATAAATAGAAAATATGAGATTTAATGATTTAAATAAATACTAAACATTAAAAATCCTTAACTATGGATAAAAAATTATAAAAATAAAAATAAAATACCCTCTTGCTCAGTGAACAGAGGAGAATAATGTGAATTAAAAATAAAAATTATTTTTTGAATAAAAATTATATTAAAAATAAAAATTATTTTTTGAGTCTTTGATTTATAATTAATTCAATAGTCTCAGTAGTATTTTAATTTATTTTGAGTAAATATTGTCCACCATGGCTTTAAACTATGCGGGATTGTTCCTTATAATAGAGGAGATGCTCTTTGATTTTTCCAAGATCAGAGAGCATCTTTGTGCTTGTTACCCTAATTTTTAAGCTTAGATGGCTATTTTGGCTTAAAATAATTATATAAATTAAAATATCACTTGGAAAATTATGGAATGAATTTTAGTTGGTTGACTATGGTCAAATGAGCTTAGAAAAAAGATCAGCTTGGTTTGGATAATTTTGTACACTTCTATAATTAACTAAAACCTTATAACTTGTATTAAATTTTTTAAAAATACGAAAAGTAGTTTTCTATTATAATTTGTAATAGAAAAATCATGTTGACACGCTAAAAAAATTTAAAAATTGTTTGATTAAGTATAAATAATAAAGTTGATTTTACAAGAAAAATTATATCTTTGAACAAAAATAATTATATTAAATTAAATACACTTGTAAAAATACGAAAAGTAGTTTTCTGAGTTCCTTTTGATTAGGGGCACTTAGAAAGAATAAAAATTATTTTTGAAAAAATATTTCATTTTTAAACCATGTTTTAAATTAAAAATAATAGAAAATTTCAAAAATATGAAAATGACTTAAACTGTGTCTAATTCACTTAGGACCCATTATTTTTTATTTTATTTTTCTAAGTTAAAAATAAATTCTTAAAGGCTAAAAATCTAATTTTCTTAATTTCTCATTAAAAATAATTACAATAAATGAATTAAAAATCATAAAAATATAAAATTTGTTTCTCTGACTTTTTTGAACTCAAAGAATACTTTTCTGAACTCAAAGAATATTAATAAAAATATATAAAAAAAATTTTAATTAAAACATATTTCCTATTTAAAATGATCATTAAAATACTAAAATAACTATAATAATTGAAATATAATTTGAAAAATCATAGATTTTTATCTAAGTTTTCCTCTAACTTAGGTGAACCTCTAATAATTTTCTCATGTCCAACAATCTTATTTTGATTAGTTAAATAAATTAATATTGAAAAAATCTTATTTTTTTAATAAAATAATTATATAAATTAAATAAAAAATCTAAGAGACCACATTTTTCTCCTCCGATATTTTAATTAACTCATGATTGAGCTTCCATGAAAGTTTCAAAGTCACTTGAGTTCCATGTGATAAGTTATAGGATGGGTAGCCTTAAGGGTAAAATGGTAATTTTGGAATTTTAATACCCTAATTAAACTTTAGGATTAATCAAAGGGTAAATGGGTAATATTGATCATAAAAAATTTTTTGGATGATTGAAACATAATGGGTTAAAAGGTAGAAACCAATTTGTCATCCTTTTCATAATAAAGGTAAAGTTGTGATCTTGATAATTGTTTTGATTTGGAAGATAATTTAATTAAGATGATCCTAAGGTATTGTACTTAAGTTATGAAGATAATAACTCACTCATTTGAGATTGATTAATTGGTGATCAGATACTAAGCTTGATATTAATGAGGATTGTAATCTCATTTCAATAATTAATTATCTTAAATTTACTTTGAAAATTAAAATTAAGAGGGTCTAATAGAGAATTTGGTTTGATATGTAAGAATTGTCTTAATTGGGATTAGTAAAGATGGACTTAATAAATTGATAAACACTTTCAAACACTTTAGGCCCTACTTTAACTGTGGGCATTAAAATCCTTAATGACTTTGGACTTACCCTTTGGGGTGCCCACTCATATAACTATCAAATGAAATGTTAAATGACTATCTAGTTTCTCTCATTTTTGAGATAATTAAAATGTTAAGGTTCACTGAGTAATGAGATAGTTTCATTTCGGCCTTGGGATGATTAATAGAACAATATGATAAGTCCAAAATGAACTCAAAATGTTTCAAGAGATCTTTTTCAAGAGATCTTTAATTTAAAGCAGATCAGGGTCATTCCCCGAACACTTTGGAATCTCTTGGGCATTTTGAAGGACAAATTGAACTTGCTATATTTGGTTTTAAGAAATCATCCATTAAGATCTATCAGAACTCGTTGATTCATGGTTTGAGGGTTCAGAAACTACACTTTCATCTACTCTTGTGATTTATTTAAATTTCCCACAAAATTATACACATGTTGCAAAAGCTAATTTTTAGCGGGAATGGCGAGAAGATGACAGGTACGCTTTTACACGTGTAATTTAATTTCTGTCATTTTACTTTATTGCGATTTACTTTTGCTTGCAAATATTATAACTGCTTGGTTGTGCACTTTACTTGCAAAAATCAAAACCATTTTAAAAAATTAATCAACATTTTAAAAAATCTAAAACAAATTTTTTCAAAGGTAACTATAAATCCTTTGAAATGTCACAAAACTTAAACCATCCTTTTGACTTTAAAATATTAGTTTTCAAAATTATATATACATATATTAAATTGAACCGGGCATCAGGATATCCATTCCGGCGACCGACAACTTCTAATTTGGCAACCGACAGTAGATGAACAAATGGTTAATGTGGTGACCATGACGTTCAAAATTGACCATTTTGACCAATAATTGGTCAATGGGGCCTACCGTTGACCAAATTATCCAATTTGACCAATCTGGTGTTTTAGATTGCTCAAATGATCCAATTTAACCAATTTGGTGTTTGGGTTGACCAATTGGCCCAAATTGAGAAAAGTTGACCAGTTTAACCAAAATTGTCTAATTTGACCAAAGTTGATCAATTGAGTCAATTTTGGTGTCATTATCGACCTTATAGTCAATGTGTTGACCATTAGGTCAGGGTTTGACCAGATTAGGGTTTTCCATTGCTAATCTGCTCATGTTGGGGTGTCATCATAGTTAAAACCCAAAAGGGGTATAGTGAGAGTTAATCCTGTTTTTAGGGTTCTGGGAACCCTAGATAAGTTCAAATGGGTCAATGTTAGTAGACCCTTTATCTTATTGATCATGATGATCATTTTTAGGTATTTATGAGTTGTTTGAGAATCCTAAGCCAGAGGGTTATTCATGACATGTCTGGTCTACGAATGTCATTTTAGGTTCCTCACAAAAGTGAGGTCAACATGGTGTCATGGGCGACATGACTTACGAACCAAATGGATTTAGATGCCTTTGGGACATGATCCATACTACGTGGTGGTCATGTGCCAAAGTGGACACGCATCATGTACTTAAAGAAGTTAGATTCATTTAGAGTGTGAACTGAGCCAAGTAACATGGTGTGACATAACATGGCACATACGAGCGATGTCATAAGAAATGAGATGACATGACCCTTGATAGGAATTGTGTCTTGGATGGGCTTGATAGCAAGTATTCTCTTCAAAAGATGTGTGAATGTGTAAGAAGACAAGCCCAAATGCAAACCTCAAGCATGCAATTCATGGACATGCAGGATGCTAAAGAGGCAAACATGCAAAAGTGGAAGGTGCAGGTGTAAACGCTTATGACTTGGTTCAAAGTAACATAAGTGTATGGAATAATGTGCCTATGGAAGGCACAAATACTCATTATGAGAATGTGAGGACACATGCTCACAAGTGCATGTATGAGGAAAGTGTGAAAGTGAGGGTGAATGTGCTAATGCAGACAACAATATGACACCCAAATGAACACAGGCAATCAATCGATCGAGCTAGTAACAGTCAATCAATCGAGTTGACGGAGATGGTCGACTAGGAAAACGTGGGTGGCAAATTGACAAAGTATGGTTGATCAATACGATCGAACCAGTGGTGGTCGATTGATCAAGTCGACCGAAAATGGTCGATCAAGCAGGCGTGGGCAGCTGATTGACGACGGATGGTTGATACAATCGAGCCGGTGGTGGTCGATAGTTCCAGTATACTGAAGATGGTCAATCAAGCTAGCGTGTGGGACTGAACGATGAAGAATGTTTTATCGATATTATCAAGTTGGTGGCATCCAATTGATCAAGCATACCAAAGATGATCGATCTAGCTGGCATGGGCAATCAATCGATAAAGAATGCAAAAATGGATATTTTGATGCATAATTTAGAATCATGTGATGTAATGCATGGATGTGAACACATGCAACATGAAGATCCAATCATGCTCAATGATGAATAAGACTCATCCTAATGATATCGCGAGAATCCAGTGGAGATGAAGTCGTAGATATCGATTTGTTATGCAACACCATGAATCGGTCTACTTCAAATTGTTTAGCACGAGGTGAAGAAAATTTTCCACAGGAAAGAATCTTCACAAAAGTGAAGATTTCTTCATGTAACTCACATTCAAGACCTAGAAAGCAAGGATCAAATAAATATTTCTCACTCTCTAGGCCAAAATTGCCTCAACACATTCATCAAGAGTTGAAGCTATCAAATAACCTCAAGATTGTCACTACCCCAACACATAGGTATGCACCAAGATTTTGGGAAGGCCTCTCAAGGATTCACAAGGGAGACAAAAAGCTCCTAACTTATAGGAATCCCACTAGTACAAATGCTATCATATCTTCTCTAAAACAAAACCAAGAGGTTGGCTAGGAAGAAAAGATGAAGGTATGAAAATTCTCACTAATGTGGTGGTTGATGATGTGTTCTCTGAACTTGTCCAAGCTCCTTCGAGGTGAGGATAACAAAGTCACCACTCTCCTTCTCCCAAAGTGGTGAAGAAGCTCTTATTGTCATATATGACAAAGAAATTAATGATTTTCTCCTTCTCTAAATACAGGAAGAAGCTCTCTAGATCTCAACTTATAGAGAGTTATGAGAGAAGAAGTAAAAGATGGAGATGTGGAAAAAAAAAGGAAGAAGAAGGAAAAGTAGGAGCAAATACGTTCCCTTGACTTCTCGTTGATTAAGATGGCAGTTCTCCTCCCAAACTCTCCTTTGCTCCCTTGCAGATTAAGATGCTTAAGATGGCAATTCTCCTCCCAAACTCTCGTTGATTAAGATGGCAGATTAGGATGCTCCCCTCTGCTCAACTGATATAAAAAATTGCTTCTTTTATTTTTTTCTCTTGATCTTCCTCAAATAGAGATTTCTCTTGGTTTCCCTGCTATAAATGACCCTTTGCTTCATAAGGCATGGGCTTAGGTTACTTCCCATGACATTTTAGGCTTAAAACCACATAATGAGCGGCTTACCTGGTAATTAGATGGCGTCGTCGGCAGATATCAGGGGACCATGATCCCAAATTTTTATATGTAAGGATTTATGAAGTTGACACCACTACAACGCCAAAAACTTTATCCTTATATGAAAAGTAAGTTGTGTAAAATATATATAATTATAGTCAATTAATAATGAGATTCTACGCAAATATACATATCGTTATCAAGTAATAATAGACTTTCTATTGAAGCCCCAAATATCAATCCCACAGGGAAGGTGTAAGTTAGCAATGATAAATTTTAACAGGAAATTTACAGAAAATCAAACGAAATCACTGTTACTAATTTTGAATGTTGAGATATTAACCAAACTAAATTAGTTAACTATTAGCAAAAACGGAAATGCAACTTTTAAATATTAAATACTAATCTAAGAACTATGTTTAGGTAATAAAGATTTCTTATGTGAAAAAGCATACTTCCCACTACAATGAAATCCTGGTGAAATGAGATGAGCTAAATGCTTTTAATATGTATTGTGCCAAATATGAACAATTTTAATACTCTACGCTGACACAGTGCATATAAAATCATTGGTTAATCTTAGGTTTAGTCCATAAATCCGTGACTAGGCTAGGAAGAAACTGACTCCCACTTCCCTTCACCTGAAGTCTAACTCTCGCTTTAGTTTTTAAACACTAAGACCAAATTGGGGATTTTAGTCTATCACCCTAAAGATTCTCCAATTTTACACCCAACAAAGAATACTTTACTATTTATTTGCACCTAATTTCATGAACAAATTTCTCCTTTATGAAATCAAATGTGATCCTCACTCTATTGTAGAACTCATACTCCATTTCCCGGATCATATGTTTCACAACATATTTTAACAAATCAATTGGCCAGACAGAAAAGTAAATCAAGTTCGGAGTTGAAAAATCATTACAATTTATTTTATATTTTAATTATGACACATTCATTTTATCTCTTCATTTAACCATATCTCAGAGTAGGGGGAAAGATAGGGAACTACTCAGACTTCATGAGAAAGATACGACAAAAAACAAATTTCATATATAATATAAAGTTCATACAACACTAAATAAATAAACAAACTTATCTAGAATTCTTTCTCAAAGCAAATCCTTTGTAGTCTTTCCTTAGAAATGCGGGAAGAGGAATTCTCTCACTTTTCTCCTTCTCCAACACTCTTATGGAAAGTTTCACACTAAATCTCACCACAAAAACTCTAAAATATGAAAGAAAAATAAAAAATTGACTCTAGTATGGTAGTGGAATGGAATGATGTGGTGCAAAAAATGAACGTAGAGGAGTGAAAAATGTAGAGAAGGGAAAAACGTATAGGAGCGAAAAACCTAGAGGAGCAAAAAAACGTAGAGGGGCACTTTTTCTGATGAAATTCAGCCCCAAATAGAGCCCAAGGTTGGTTCTCCAAGAGGTGCCTCCAACAAATCTTCAAAAAATCATCAAAATACATCAAACCTTCTAGAAACGGGGTCTGCACCACCTTTGGCGCCATCGACACTGGTCTGGCGCCGTCGGCGCTGAGTAAAAATCTCCAGCGTTAAACTGTTCTGAGCCGTCGGCGGTGCTGGTGCTGAGCATTTCTTGAAAAACTTAATTTTGACTCTAAATTTCATCCTTTTTGCTTTCCTTTTGCTTTATGCCCTAAAAATCAACAACCTGCGAGAAAGCATCAAAATACCTTCCATTAAAGTGCAATATCACCAAAAATGATTATAAAATATGGGTCTAAAAATGCATATATTTTAGGTGTATCAGACCACAACGTAAAAATTGTGAACCAGGCAAACTAGGATGAACACACCCAGAATTGGGTGTAGTCACGCCCCTGTTAAAGGTGTTGCAGATGGGCTCTTGGCATGGTCACAACAATTCCCAACATAATTAAATTGGGTGCTCTATTAGGCCAATGTGGCTACACCACTTTGGGTTTGGTCACACCCGAAGGAAAGCATTGCGTTCTATGTAAGGATTAGGTGTGGTCATTGCTGCCCTCCGATATAATTGTGCTAGTGGCTTTGTCTAGCCGGCGTGGCCAAGCCAACTTCCGGTGTGGTCACGCTTGAAGAAAGAAGTCGTGGCCCCTTTGGGGCTCGGGCATGGCCACGGTAAGAGCTAGGCATGGTCACACTTACTCATGGCGTGGTCACGTCGGGATCTTAGGCATTTTTTACCTCCAAAATTTTTTTAGAATGGTTTTATGGCTCGTTCGAGCCCCCAGAAGCCCCGCATTTCTGATGAGCTCTAGACATCATATTGGCCATCGGGCTCGCCTGATATTGGGGAATTGATGTAAACCAATGGTAGCCTCTTTTAAGCAGGACCATAATGGGAATGAACCTTAATTTGGTGTAGTATATGCTTTCTAAAAGCTCTTCAGACTCTTTGAGTGCCAAAATTCTACATAAGAACGTAATATGATCTTGTATCACCTAAAGGAACATCTAGAGTGTTGCATTAAAAATGGATGCCAACATGTACCTCAAACATATCTTTTTGAAATCTAGTTATAAACGTGTGAAACAACTATCCTTGGCACTGTCATAGTTGCAACAGAGACTAAGAGTATTTTCATAGTTTTGGGGGACTGAAAATGTGTGTCATAAACATCCTCTTGAAATCCATAAATGAGGTAATTGCTTCAGGTGGCAGACTATTGAACCATTAGAGCACTAATTCCTTTAGGTTCATGAAGAAAAGTTGACGCTTTATTGTGTCTTTTACCCTTAATGACTATTGACTCAAAAGAGGCAACGTTATTATTTAGAACGATCTTCTCACGATATGATTCTAGAGTTGGGATTTTTAATAGTCCAAGTGCTTCAACTTTAGCAATCTATCTAGAAATAGCATTTTTCGGGGTTGTTCACCGTGCTTTCGCGCGCCTTTGTCTATCCCGATCGTGAGATGAAGATCCATCACTATCTAGATGATGTCTTATCACTCTTGCTTGATGTCATGCAGGATACTCTTTCTACATTTGGACAGTATCTCTAACGTGTGGAAGTCGTCGACTGGGGTAGTGGAATTGTTCCTTGTTGGAGCATAACCCTAATCATCTCCCATATTTGATCCTAAGTTCTTAGATTTGTTTGGTCACTAAGTTTTTGGTGCACTCCATGTTGTGTGCATTCTCACGAATACATTTCTCCTCTTGCATTGCTCTTATGCATGACTCCATGCTCACCTATTTTTTTAAGGTTGTTAAACCCAAATTTGTCCAAGAAACACACCCAAGGCATAGAAAATGCATAAGAAAATACAAGAGCAAATTTATGAGAAAAAAGAGATTCTCTCAATTTTGACAAAGAATTCTTAATAGAGTCCACAGGTTCTCTTTTTTGTTATATATTACCTCATATTTATAGGAATTCAACCCAGATTTGTCCTATAATCATACCTTAGTAGTAGAACATGTGCGAGGATTGAAAAGAGGAATTATATGAGAAAAAAGAGATTCACAAAGTTTTGAAAGAGTTCCTTTATGGTCATTACTTCACTTAATAACTACCAGTTTCTATGCATATGTATGCATCGTGGGATATTGAGTGTTTCTCCCTGTTCTACTTGAACTGCCACACCTTAACATAGGATTACCGGATCATGAACCATAGTTTTGTTAACTTGGCGTCATGCTCCCGTCCTGGGTCAATCCATCAAGGTGTCTTGATGTGTAAGCTAGTTTTGTATGAGAGATCTGAGTTAATCACTCGCAACTAGAGCATGGTCGCCTGAGTTGAGGTTCGCTCTCCTCCAATCCAAGTTTAATTGCAATCCAAGTTTAATGAGACAATACATAAGAATTGTGTGGTATGTATGTATATGCCTTTAAAAAAATCATACAATCCAAGTTTAATTGCAATAATCTCGTAGATCTAGCCAACTTCATAAAACAAAAAAGAAAAAAAAAATGTATATGAAATTCGAAAAAAAACAATAGTTCATCTGCAATAATCTGAAAAAAAAATCACCTTTTTTATTGTACAACAAGAGCAAGACTGATCTCCTTTTGAAACCACAAGCAGTCCACATTACAAAACTATGCGCCTCAACAAGCCCCCAATGTCTGCTCACTTTGAAAAAATCCATCATCTCCATCACCCATAAAAAAAAATAATAATAATACATAATCCACAAATTACCAGAGGATAATTATTTCTAATTTACACTTCGATAGATATAAACCTAAGAAATTATCTCCAGCTCCGCCCACCACAGAGGGGAAAGCTTTGGGCTAGCTGCATCCAGAGAAATCTTAGTTATCTGCCTCAGCTGTGCCACAACATCCCCCATTTTCGGTCTCTCAATTGGTTCAGGATTCACACATGACTGTATCACCTTACAAAGGGGGCCTATATCTTCCTCACTCACCGATTCGATGGTCTGATCAACAATGCCATTAATGGGTCTCTTCCCTGTCAAGTGGCTTGAGGCCCAAAGCACCAGCAGGCCATCATCCTTAGAAAAAGGTACTCTTCCAGATATTAGTTCAAGAAGTATTATTCCAAACTTATAAACAATTTCCTCATGAGATAATGGCGACTGTAAGTCATCATTGCTTTGATCAGACGAACTGGTATCCTTTATTTCATTCCAGAATGGGAGATCAGATACCTTGGCGGCATAGTCTTCAGTTAGGTAGATGGTGGATGAATTCAAGGCTCTGAAAGTGATGGGAGGGTCGAGACGAAGAAAGTGGTCCAAGCAATATGATATTCCCATTGCGATGCGTAATCGGGTCGTCCAATCTAAGGGCTCTGCTTCTTTTACTGCGAGCAACGTTCAGCTTGAGTATAGGTGGATAAAAATAAGGAAAAGTGTGCAGAAATAAAAAGCAGGAGCTCAATTTTTGGAAGTTTTGTAGAAAATGAACGAGAGAAGTCTCAAAATGTTCCTGATTCTTTGTACAGATCCATCGTTAACCCCCAACTACGTAAAAATTCGCATATTCATTCAAAAACACTTGGGCCATGGCTAAGTTTAAGGTCAACTTTATGACTGTAACCAAGGCGGATTATTACTTAATCAACCATCTTTTTCTCGTAATTAAGATCAGATTGATAAACTTACTATGAAGATGTTCAAAAAGTGTCCCATTTGGAGCATATTCGTAAACCATCATTCGAGCAAAAGGCTCCTGTTCCTCGCAAAATCCAATAAGGTTCAGAAAGTTCTTGTGGTTCACTGTCGACAGAACTGAGATCTGAACTGATTAAATATTAATCAATATACGGTGGTTGGAAACAGCACATCCACGAAATATATTTGCACAAAATAAATAATATAGATTTACTAGCCTTATTCCTAAACAAAGCTTCATGTTTATCCGACCAATCTTTTGCAGTCTTGATCATGGTAGAGGTCACTGCTATTTCTACTCCACTTGACAGCGTTCCTTTGTACAGTGTGCAATCTGATAAAGAATCAATAACATTGCTGAAATCCTCGCAAGCTGTTTGAAGCTCGGACCTCTCCAGAGAAGGTACGCCTGTGATAGAAGCTTCAATATAAGCACACAAGACTTGAATCATGCGAACGAAACATTCCAGAATGAGACTCACCTGTAACTAATGCTTTCTGCAACTTTCCACTCAAGCCAGTTTGACAAGAATTTGCGGTATCAACCTTGACAGTACGACAGCAGATAAAGTACACAGAAGATAACGAAAAAAGTGCGAAAGCTCCGGCTCCGACTGTAATATAGATTGGCCGGTGATTCTCCTCTTTTCCAGGTGACGGAGGTAGTGCTGAGTTGGATGGATGTGGCGATCCATGATTGACTGGAAAATGGGAATGGGAGGATGGGGGAGACTGCAAATTTGATGCCGAAGGTTTCGGAGTTGATGATGGTGATGGCGAAGTTATGGGTGCTGGAGATGGAGCAGATGTGATGTTTCTCCTGTGAAGGCCCCCGTGCTTATGAGGTTTTAATTTACCTCTGTTGATTTGTTGCAGAAGTCTTCGTGTCGGTTGGTTCACAACTTTTCTATAAACATAAAGAGAAAATATTGTAATAAGAACAATCATCACTGTTAACTAATTTCTTAATATGGGTTTCTTTTCCAAAAAAAAAATTAAAGATTTACATGCATGGGCAGACAATTCTTATGTATTTACTTACATATCTCACACCTAAACTTTCATATGTACATACATAGCACTCAAATCTTTAATATCACATAAAAAATAGAACTATGACCACTTTTAAAAAGTTAAATACACATTTTTCATGCATAGGTTTAAAGCACCACCAAAATGCTATTTATGTAAATATGAAAGTTCAGGTGTGAGATACCTAAATAGTAAATACATAAAAATTGGGTACTACATATGTAAATTTTCCAAAAATAAAAGGACTACCAATTGCATAAAAGATCCATAAATGAGTGAAAATAAAATTTCCCATTAAATGATGTATAGAAGCAGGTTTATGACCTCATAACAGATCCCTTCCTGGAAGATGACCTCTCTTCATCTCCTCCAATCTCAGAAAGCATATTGAGCTCAAAAAATTTTGGCGAGATATCCTTTATGAACCTGTTATTTTTTAGCACACTGAAACATGTACAAAATAGTGTTAAGTGTGATGGAGAGAAAAACAGTCAAAATTGAAAATGTAATATTGTGTACTTACAGTAGTTTTAGGGATTCGATTCGAATAAGGAAATGTGGAAATGGTCCACTGAGATTATTGTGTCCCAGGTCTAAAACTTCTAGTTTCAACAATTTACTTAATTCTTTAGGTATGCCTCCAGAAAATGAATTATTCCGCAAAATACTGGATGACCAAGAAGAAAAATTTGCATAAGCATTGAAAGAGTTTTAATACAGGAGCAGGGGTAGCAAAAGATACTTGGTATTCTAGGAAAGTAAGGGCAGAAAAATTGAAATTATACAATATGGCTTTTTCCAAATAATACTTATTAAAAAATTACATTTTGTACAAAAAATCAACTCCTTATTCTCTTGGTTGTATTCCAAACCTAACATTTCAAGTTGATAATGTACTGGTGGTTGGCTAGTAGAGACCATGGATGCTAAAGTAATTGAGCCTAAAAGCTGGTGCTGTGACATGTGTGGTATAACATTTGAGAAAATTTTTAGGGAAATTGGTGGTGGTAGAGAAAGGATTGGCTGATCATCCCCGCTGTATGAACCTTGATTGTTTTCACGCGCATATAAATGTTATTAGGATTTTGTAACAATGCCATTGGAGTTGTACCTATTTTTTTGAAATAGTTTTTTTTTTTCTCCTCCTCCTCTAATTGTGCTTTTTTACCCTGCCTAGGGTTTTCCACGTAATTTGTTGAAATAATGATTTGTGTTTTGTGGCTTATTCTCCGTTGTTATTATTTCATTAACCGTAAAATTCCCTTTTCTTATCAATGAGAATTATTGAAAGCGCCAAATTATCACATAAAGGAGTAAGATTGACAAGATAAGCATAAGACTCAAAGATGACGAATCAAATAAATATCCTAATTAAAATTTTAGATTCTCTACCAACAAAAGAAAGAAAAAAATTCATATGTTGATATAAGATGCACTAAGCTATTTCAAACCAAACTTTAGATATGTTTTAAAAAGTCTTTATTGCATATTAATTATTATTGACATCTATAATCTAATATTGAAAAACATAATCATAACTCATAAAACTCATAAGTTTCTCTAATACTAAAAGAAAGCAAATTCCCTAAAATTTTAGGGACAGCTATAACTCTAAAACAAAAGTTGAAGAGCTATGAAAATATTTATTTTATATGCAATAAATATTAAATTAAGCAAAACGTGGTACCACAAACTTAAAATTGCTTACAGTGACTTCAAGTGAATAAGTCTCGCAAGCTCTGAAGTAAGTATCCCTTGAAGAAAAAGATCTCTCAAGTTCCTAAAAGAGAGAAGAAAACAATTTTGTAAAAAACAAATAGAACAGTATAGAAAGTGAAAGGAGTGCTAAATGTATAAGAGACATGGGAATGGAGGTCTGGGGAAGAATAACTGAAACTATGTTCATTTTTTTTAAAGATTTACATGCCTGCCACTTAATTCCCCATGTTTTTATGTATCTAACACCTAAACTTCAATTTTTACATATCGGCCACCTTACCTATGCATGAAAAGTTGTATTTCACATTTTAAAAATAAAATAAGTGATATTTTTATGATATGAAAGAATTGGGTGGTATAATCTAAAAAGTACAATTCAGGTGTTGGATATGTAAATGCATAAGTATGTATGTAGATGCCCCTATTTTTTTGGAAGATTAGAAGGGATGAAAAATTCTAGTTAAAACAAAACGGAATAGATTTCCAATTACATTTGTAAATTCAGTAGTTTATGTATTGAAGTATTAAAACATGCTCTTCCAATTTTCAAACTACTGCAAAGTCAGATATCGAAAATCCTTTACAGGCTTACCTTTATTAATATGAAAATTAGACTTCTAAATCCTTTAATTGAACACTCGGCTATCTTTAAAAATAGGGACATTTACATACATACCATCCAATTCTTATGTATTTACATATCTAAAACCGAAACTTTGCTTTTCTATATTTATACCCCTAAAATTTTTCATATAAAAAAAATAAATATTTAACTTTTAAAAAGTGGAAGATACCTGTTCATGCATAGTTAAGATGATATATATGGAAAAATTAAATATATGAGAATTGGGTGGTATGTATGTAATTCTTCCTTAAAGATAATGTAATTTGATTCTATGTCTCAATGTAGATATAAATATCCACAAACTGAAAAACTTGAACTTATCACAGCACCAATTCATGACTAGGCTCAAGTGCTATCATATACAAGGAAAAATACCACCAACTAGCTATCACTTTGATAATAGAAACATAGACATATTAAGATGGAATGAAATTTAAATAAAATGGTATGAAATCTAAACTAAGTGTCAGCATGGTAAATGTGAAAAAACAAATTCCTGCAAAAAATGAACTATGATGTAAAGTAACTTTACATCAAACAAAATGGCAACAAAAAAAAAAAAAAAAAAAAAAAAAAAAAAACAAAAATATTAAATTACAAGAGCATTATTTGATTCAACCTCCTTAGCTTCCAACCAATGTGCTACGCACTCCAGTACTAATATAAAACTTATATTAGGACAGATTTGAAAATTTACTTGGAGATCCATGTGATACAACTTGTATCATAATATCGCGACACAATTCTTTTCAAGCATACATCTAACCTATGCTGTGCAAAATCTGATAGTTTTCCTAAGTACTGCAGTTACTGCTGTAAGAATCAGTAAGCGAAAGGGAATTCAGATCAAAGAAACCACTTATTTGAGCGGAATCCATCCATTTATTCAGGTAATTCGGATCAAATTCTAAAATCAAGCAGCAATTACCAGAAAAGATCCCCTTGTATTAATCGAAAGCTACATGTCTACAACGTAATTTGATCACGAGAAGAAAGATTGCTCACAGAGAAACTGCCTTCCCATCATCAGAGCACTCTACTCCAAACCAAAAGCAGTGATCAACCCCGCTTCTCCCCCAGTTCGCGAGAGCTCCATAGGGGTCCACCTCCACCCCCTCCCTAAAGCTCATTAGAGCCCTGCCTGCTCACAAAGAAAAAGGGCGTCAAATCCTGCATAAAACCCTAACCATTAAACATAAAATCATTCAGTCCGCGAGAGAAAGATTCAGCTTCCACACCTTCGGCATCTAGAGAATTGCAGGCACACAGCCTCCGGCACGATAAAGTAATCAGCAACAGCAGGAAGGAATCCAACCTCAGCCTCCACTTCTCCATCCTCTCCATTCTCCACAAAACAAACAATAACAGACCGATGTATCTCTTCCACTCTTTTTCCAATAATCAGACCCCTGATCTTTCGCGGCTTCTTTCGAGTTTCGGCAAATGGAGGGATTTCTTTTTCCTCCGATTGACAAAACAAAGACGGAGGAGGTCGTTTTGGAGAGTTGTAGGGCAAGCTGGCAAAGGGAATCTGGGAAAGGCAAGAAGTTAAAGAGAAGCGTTAATGGAGGTTTCCAATCCTTCAATTTGGAAGAACTCACCCAGTGACAAATGACTGCTTCAGGGCTCGTTTTGTTACTCCTATAATCCTATTGCCGTTCGATCTCATCTGCTACTTGTCGCGTTTAAATTTCCGAGAAGGGTAATTTTATGCAAAAAAGTAAAAAACAAAGGGAATTTACTAGCTTTTTGACATATAAATATTACAAAAAATTACATAAACATGACTTTTTGTATTTATCAGCATATATTTTTATTTATAATATATTGGTGCATGAAAAGATGTATTTTACTTAAAAAAAAGTTATTATTTGTGATATTTTTTATGTTATTTTAAAGTTTAAACTATTATGTATGTAAATATTAAAGTTGATGTGTCAGATTAAATCTATACGAATTGTGTGATATGTTTCTAAATGCACCTAAAGTTTAACTAAGAGCACATACATATCACACGTAAATTTCTACGAATTCGTATATCTAATATTTAAAATTTAATTTTTTCATATATAATGAGAGGCGGAACCATGTTATATCCGAATCCCCCGACGCACCTCACTCATTTTTGCAATTTTTCTATATAAATAGTAAAATTTCATAATTATTTTCTTGGGTAGGTTAGTGATATTTTTATCTATTATGAATGTTTTTAATAATATGAATGTAAAAAATAAAATTTGGGTGTTAGATATGTTCATACATACATACAGTTTCGTGCAAAAAATTCAGAAAGAAAAATTTATATTTATATTTTAGCTGTCTGGTAAAATTCAACACACAGAGATAAAAAGAAGAGATCATAGAGGGAGAATAAGAGTTTTTACAAGAAAATCATGAAAGTGAATAAATTAGAGGACTAACTCAGTTAAATTGGTTTCACTCTTCAGATGTATGTTATAAGTAGGAGACATGCATCAATTTTACGTGAGTTTACCCATGTTTTTTACCTACATATTACAGACTATGTTTACAAATTTTATCATAGATTTACGCTTGAGAAATGCTTTCTATTGGTGCTGTGCAGATTGCAGGTGTTAATATAAAAAATTTGGAACGAGAAACCCAGCATGAACGAGAAACCCAACAAAAAAGTGACCTGAACCGACGTTACCACACCCAAAAGTGGTGTGACCACGTGTCCTATCGAAGATTTGTGTCGAACTCCAAATCAGGAAAGTATATTTTGTTTAATTTAATAAATATATTTTTGGAAAATAATATTTTAATTTTGAAAATTCGAAACCGAATCGATCTCATATAGACAGTAGTTTAAAAAAACGAGCACAACACTGCAAACAATGCATCTATCCCAAGGAATAAACATATTACTTATTAGTGAGGCTCGATTAAATAAATTAAGGAATTTATGACATTCGTTTTAGTCACTGAAACCATTTATGTTGACCGACAAATTCCTCTATCTAATACGAAAGATTAGATATGGTTTATATTAAGCTGAGTTCTAAAGTTTCTTATAAGAGCAAACCCATATAGTTAATTACATGTTAAATGACCGATGTTACTAAAGAAAACTCTCGATTTAGATAAAAAAAAATTGTCTGAAAAAATTTCAAAGGATAGGACTTTCAAGGTTAGGTAAAGAAGTATAAAATGAGAAAAGATCAAGTTTGAAACATTTATTATGGAATCCAAAGAGAAAAACTAAGGAATGCCACGAATCTGAGGAGAACCTCAGTGACTTCCCAAGCTATCTTATGATTTGACTTCAATTTTGAAGAGATTTTATTAAACATTTCATCCTGTCAATTATTATTAATTAGTGCTTACACTTGCATGACGTAATCATACAAAAAGCATGAAAGATAGGAGAATTTATGTCGTAACAAATGACGATCTCGGATCCTTATGATGATTTAGGGCTTAAATTGCACAAAATGATTGTGAATAAGCCTAAAGATAAGGTGAGGATTTATGTTGCACTTGGCAAACAACCTCAAAGCCCTATAACTTGTTATTTAAATTTAAAGAAAGATTGTTGTTGTAGATCCACTCACTCTCTTGAAGTTGTTCTTCTATAGCTTCTTATCATGTTGTCCACGAGGTTAGCTCCAAGCTCCTCGTCAAAGTGACAACTCTGGGTTCTAGGTTTAAGAAGTTTTACCATGTATGTTTCAATATTTTGATTTTGTTGTTATTCAAGCATTATGGGGGGGTTAAAGTTGATTAGAGCTACACCGATTATTATCCCATGGTTCAATCGTTATGGTACCACTATTTTCTCTTGAATTTACTTAGTTTAAATGATTTTTAAGCTCATTTAAATTCATAAGTTTTCGTTAGCAACCGTGAGTTACCTCATCCAAGAGACTCCCGTAAATTTAAAAGGACGTGTTATGTTGTCGTTTTTTTGAAAAAGATGTTGTTTTCATTTTAAAAACATGATTTTTTTTGTAATTTTCACTTTTGGTATTGTTTTGCTGGAAAAGTAGATAAATGCAGGTAAGAAAATGTTGTAAAGTAACAAAGTAAAATTGCATTGCATAAAATATAAATGCGTACCGGCCTCTGCTACCACTACATGATTAGCATCATAAAACATAATATATGTGCAGGAAAATTAAATAATTTGCAGGAAAGTAAACGGAAGCATTCGATACAAGGAAAAGTAGGAAAATGAGTCGTAGCAAAACAACAAGTAAAAGAAAACCCGTAGTCACATATGGAAGACTAGGACTGAGTGTATGACATTTGCAAACGTGGGGGCTCAGAGCTGGACTGTGTTCTTCTGGATCTTAAGTGAGAGCTATGTCGGCACTATTTTTGGTGTGGGGTTTGCCCGTAAGAAGCTGTCGGTCATAGTGGACCTTTATAAGCATTCATTTTAAAATTAATTTTCATGCATATAAAATCTACTTCATCATGCAAAAGAGATTTTTGTTTAAAACATATTGTAGAGTGATGCAATCCACATGTTAATTACTTCGATCGAGCTAGAACTAGAAGCAACCTAAGAGTATCGGGGGCAATCACCTTCTCAAGATTCTTCGAATATTATCGCCAGTCCTTACCCTCTCCTTTTATCAAAGGTTCTCGAGGTTGGAGACATTATTCTAAATCTCACGTCGTATTCCTCATTTTAGCACACATTAACATTATCATCATTGCCTTAACCACCTAGATCTCAGACTTACACAAGCCCGATGATCCATATGTGGCAAAAATAAATATCCTCAATTGTTCACAAGGATTTAACTACCTTAGAGAAAACTGAAATCCTTGAGCATTGGGTCAATTAATATAGGATAAGTGGTATAAGGCATTTTTATTGATTTAGGTTAATTATCGGATCCCGAGGCATAACTTCGTGGGTCTCTAAAAGTTTTAATGAATAATTTCCTTAGACAAAGAATAATAAGTTCAGTTGTCCTTCAAAACATCCAAAAGATCATAAAAGTGTTCAGGGCATAACCCAAAACAACTTTTAGAACCCTTTAAACTGTTTCGAGTTCATTTGAACGTATTATATTATTCAATTGATCATTCGAAGTTAAATTTAGATTAAGTGGTTTAAATTAACTTCTCTACAATAAGGGTAAAAATGTAATTTATTAAATTGTTCAAGAGAAGTTACCTATTAACCCATTATGTTACAAACATCCAAGAGAGTTTAACATGATCAAAACTGCCAATTTAACCTTTGATTAATAATAATATTTAATTAGAGCATCAAAATCCCAAATTACCATTTTGTCCGTAGGGCCTTCCACTTCATAACTCATTAAATTGAACTTAAATGACTTTGAAATTTTTATGATACTCCACTCATGGATCAATTTAAATATTAGAGGAGAAATTATGATTTTTAAATTTTTATTTAATTTTTAATAATTATTTTAGCTCTAAAATAGAACTTTTTAATGTTAATTTATTTAATTAATCAAAGTAAAGTTTTTGTTCATGGAATAATTATTGGAGGTTCACATAAGGCCAGAGGACCACTTGGATAAAATTTCATGATTTTTTAAATTATATTTTAATCATTATATTAATTTTAGTGATTAATTAAAAAGAAATTATAATTTGATTCCAAAATATACCTTTTAAATTTTTATTAAGTTTTTCTAACTTAAGAGAACTTAGAGAAACAATATTTTCATTTTTGTAAATTTTACTTTATTTATTTGAATTATTTTATTGAAACAAATCAAGAAAAATACATTTTTAGCATTTAAAAATATATAAATAAATTAGAAAAAAAAAGAAAAATATTTTAAAGAATTCCAAGTGATCAAGGAACAGTTTGGAACATTTAAATGCATTTTCATATTTTAACAATTTTAAATTATTTTTATTTATTTTAAAATCCAAAAATAGCCCAAAAATGAACTATTTATTTTAATATAAAATTTATTTTTCCTAGATGTTCATAGTCACAATGAACACTTGAAACCACTTTTCATATTTTCTTAATTATAGTTTATTTATTATAATTATTTTAATGCAAAGAATCTTATTTTTCTTGAATAATAGACGTTAGTAGTTAAGTTAGTTCAAATGAGTTTAAAATTTTTGCAGTGAGTTAAAATACTCATTATTTATAGTGTGGAGCTATTTTTAAAATTTTTATGATTAAAATATATTTATTTAAATTTTTATGATTTAAAATGACTTAATTAGCTATAGTAATGTACATAATTATTTAAACTTATTTTATATTTGTTCTAAAGTCCTTTGACCACAGAGAACCTACCAAAATAAGTCCCATATTCTTTTGATTTATATTTTAATCTATATAATTATTTTAAACAAAAATAGGTAACTAGACTTGAAAATTAAGGCTTTTAGGGTTAGAGGTGTTCTGTGACTTTGGAAAAATCAGAGAACTCTCTAACCACATGCAAAATAAGCCCTCCAAATTTCAAGCCATGGTGATTAATATTTAATTAAATATAATTAAAATAATCACTAGAGCATTTAATTAATTAAAAATGAAATATATGGTAAATAATTTTTTGTTATTTTTGGTCCATAATATTTTCCTTTATTCACATAGTAAGAGAGTGTTTTTATTTTATTTTTATGATTTTTCTACACCAAGTTATGAAATTTTAAAGTTCCACTATTTAAATAAATTAAAAATGCCTTAGTTTTCTACTTATCCACGCAGCCGCCATCTCATCATCACAGCTCCAAAGTCCCACGTGGCGTGTTTTGATTCGTTGTGTTACACCTCAGCTTGCCATGCGTCCCGCTGTTCATGAATAGATGTCCCATCCAACTCCTCTGGCGTCATTGGATTAATACACACTCGAATGGACAACATCCGTTCATCATCCCCATCTGTTCTAAACTAAGAACTGTCTAGACTAAAACCCTAAGATCTCGTTTGATACTCAACCAAATCACATGAGGTTTGTTCTTACAGCTTCATCTACTCAAGTCAAGCTTATCTATACGGTCAAATACATATGAAATACAAGTCTACTTCATAATTGATGAAACTGATAGCATTTTTAGGAATTTTTAAATATACCTTTTTCCAAGTGGTGAGGCCTCAATTAAGTGTTATAGAAGCTTCCTTGTGGTCCAACAAATCTCCTCGAAGTGCCAACTTGCTCTGGTATAAGCTCTAAGTCAGATTTTGATCAAAGGGTGACGCAGCCTTAGTCTAGAGGTGGGTTAGAGTGCTCAACAGAGAGGGATTTTGACAGAGAACTTCCTCGTTTGGTCTAAGGAAGATTTATATATTTTAATTTGAAGTTTGGGGGAGATTAATGGAATGTCCGAAAAAGCCCTAGGTTTTGAACTCAAAATTCCAAAGGGATAGTGGCTGTGGATGGCTGAGGATAGTAGGATTGAACTCAAGGAGGCTTGGAGAAGCTTTGGTGAGAATTTGACAGAGTTTCGCTAAAGAATTGGATTTTATCTCTTAATGGCCGAAAGAGAGAGATTTTATAGCCATGACCAAGGGGTGAGCTTTAATGCTGGTAAATTTAGTGTGTAAATTTTGTAAATATTCTTCAATATACAAAATACACACGACAGATATAACAATAAATATGCAATATAATCCCAACAAAAATACCTTTTATGAAAATAATTTCTCTTTAAAACACTTTTTAAACCACCAGATCTCCTTTAAAATCAATGCAAGTATATGTATCGCTCAAGTAATAAAGGGCTCTAATGGAGTCTTAGATATCAATCCCATAGGGAAGTTGGAAAAAACTATAAGTAAATTCTTAAAATTATTCTATAATTTAAAAATATAAAAATAAAAGTAAACTGTGAAGTTTGAATATTAACTACTAAAGTGAATGCTATATAAAATGCAGTTGAAAGACAGAGTTAACTACCTTAAAACTAAACTTTCAAAAGTAAAATTACAAAAGCTAAATCAAGTTTTTGTTGATGGAAGATTCAAATTTAAGAAAGCATACTTCCCCTATATAATGAGTATATGGACTGTGAAGAAATTAAAATCATTTGAAAATATATATATAAATTGTTTTATGCCAAATAAGAGCAATCTTATTCTTTACCCTCTTTCAAGTTAATAAAAAATATTGCTAATCCATAGTTTAATCCTTAATTTCATGGTTAGGCTGGGAGGATACCGGCTACACCACCAAAGCTCCCCCCACACCCCGCTCCCACTACTCCTTCCTTAAGGGCTAACAATCTCACATTAGTTTCCAATCAACTGGACCAAATTGGGGATTTTAATCTATCATCTTAAAATCTTTAATTCAGCATCCAACAAAGTATATTTCCCTTATTTATTTGCACCCAATCCTATGGATGACATACTCTCCCATGAAATCAAATGTGATTCTCCCTATGTTGTAGAAGTCATATCTCATTTAAGAACATATGTCTCTCAACAAGTTTTAACATTTCAATTGGCCAGATCAAAATGTAAATGAAGATTGGAGTTCAAATCATCACAAATTATTCATTTAAAATCGTAGAAAACAAAATCTATTCTTCTCAAAACCATATCAAGGATAAATAACACTACTCAGAATTCATAAGAAGGATACAATAAAACACGAATTTCATATATAAAAATAAGTTTACAAAATAAAATAAAAAAATTACAACTTTCCTCGCAATCTTTCCTATGCAAATCCCTAAAAGTTCTCTCTGAGCCTTGCTCTCTTCACAAACACACTCAATTCTCTTTTAGAAGCGTAATGAAGAAGAAATCTCTCACCTTCCCTCTCCTCTTTCAACCCGAAGAATATCTACTCTTCTTCTCTCGTTGCCTTTCACGCCACCCCCACTTTCTTGTCCTTTTCGTCCCCCCCCCCCCCCCCCCCCACTGTTCAACTCCTTGAAATCTTCCTCTTTTATTTAGGGCTGCTCTTTTCAAAAGGAATTCATCATACCCTCCAAAATTCTCACCAAAAGTCAACTCTTTTGAATTCAAAAGATGTGTCATTTGATCTAAGAGACATATCCTTTCATAAAAGAACCTTTTCATAAAAGAACATATCCCTTCATAAAAAAACCTTCCAAAGTGTCTAGATGCATTAAATCACTCCTAATGGTGTTTGAAACAAGTTTTCCTTTAAAAAATCACTCAAAATTCATCTCGAACCGCCTTAATCCGCAAAAAATAATCTCTAGTGCATCATGCGCTAGTTTTGGCGTATCATGTGCCAAGCCTCTGTCAAACGGTGCATCATGCGCCAATCTGGCGCGTCATGCGCTAGTATTCTAAAATGTCATGCGCTAGAATTCTAAAATTCGTTGCTTTAGCTCCAAATTTCATCCCTTTTGTCATTTTTTCTCCAATTACCTAAAAATGATATACCTGCAACAAAAACATGAAAGTACCCTTCTTTAAAGTGCAATATCACAAAAATAAGCATAAAATATGCACTTAAAACAATATATTATTTTTGTGTATCAAAATCCACCAAACTTAAATGTTACTTGTCCTCAAGCGACACTTTTATTACATAAAAGCATACAACTTAGGATGGAGATTAAATTAGAAATTCTATATTTTGCTTTAATAAATAGAATGGCAAAATTTAAGAAAATCCTCCTCGCCTAGGAATACTTAGTAATCAAATTTATGATTTCTGATTATGACTTATAATAGCGATTTACTTACAACTTCTATACTTTAGTTTAATTAATAGAATAACAAAATTTAAGAAAAACTTTTAATAACTTAGATTCAAATTCTACGCCTAGGAATACTTAGTAATCAAATTTATGATTTCTGAATCTCAATTCATTTCATGAAAAATTGCAATTTATCATATTAAGGACATTTAGATATTCATATGAAAAAGACTTCTTGAAGACTTTACTAGGAATACTACTAATACTCCAATACAAGTTTAGAAAATGTTATAAAACTCATTCTTTAAGTTGATTCAAGTGAAGCCAATTTTTGATTAGGCGTCTTCTAATGTTTCTCCTCACTTTTTTTTTTCTTTTCCTTTCTTTTTCTTTTTTTCTTTTAGGATCTTTTCAAATTACTATATTTGAATAGCCTTAAATGATTTTGAACTTTACTCTCTTCTTTTTTTTTCATGTGAGGATTGCTATATCTGGATAGCCTTTAATAGTTTTGAACTTCACTGCCCTCTTCTTAAGTTCAAAACTTCATACCTTTCTTCACTCTATAAATTCATATTAGTTTATGATTTTTTCATAAAGTCTCATTCTTTTCTTCTTACATGAAACTCTAAAATTCTTAATACTTCAAAAATGCAACTTCATTTACTTTTAATTGAAAAGCATGGTCTTATCTTATCATACCCAATATCTTTAACTTATGAATTGACCTTCAATATTATAAAAATTTTGCCTAAATTTACCATAATATTTATAAACATAAGTATAGTCATTTAAAGTTAAATCTTAATATCCCCAAGCCATGTTAAATTAATTTAAAAAATATAGTTAATTGAGGACAAATAAAATTTAGTTTACTTTTTTTCAAAAGAAATTTTTCTTCACCCCAAACTTAAGTCTTTAAGTAATTTTAAAAATGTTTTAGTACAAAATTTTAGTAGCTGAAAGAAAACAGTAAATGCATGAAAGTAAAAACTGACCTATAGAGGATTTCTAATTATGAAACTGTGCTCTGGTATACTGTAGGTGCTAACTTTAAAAACATATAGGCTTTAAAACATAAAATGAAACGTAATATAATCTAAATAATTTGTTGAGAATTAAAAACAAAAATAAGAAAACTAAAAAACAAAATTGAAAATACTGAAAATGCAGAAAAAGTAAAAATCTATAGTTATTATTACAATTATGTCCACAACACAACATGAAAATTTTTACTACAATAGTTCTCAAATGAAAATACAACATGTTTCAATCCCAAATAACAAATAAACAAACAAAAAAAAACCACACTAGAGTAATAAAAATATTAATTTTCATCTCCTTCTTCATCATCTTTATCTCAAACAGGAGCATAGGGAGTGAAACTAGGACAAAATGGAAATTCCACATTGGTCTCTCCCCTAAGATGTCTCACCATAGCATTCTCAAAATCAATATCATGTTGAACTCTCCTTTGCTGATATTCATCATTATAAGCATTTCTTATTCCAATCTCTCCCAACTGACCATGAATATTAATTATGTCTATTTGTTGAATCATGAGTTGGTCCATAATGTTTTCTAATGATGCATGGTGAGAAGTAGATGCCCCTGCAACTGATGTAGAGAGTCTATCCCTTCTTCCCCCTCTAGATTCATCAAATGATTCAACTCTTTGAATCATATGCCTCCCAATAAGATTATGTGGTTGTAATCTTTCTTCATTTTTATGGAACTCTATTCCTGATTGTTCACATAAAGTGAAAATACACTAACTGTAGAACTACCAACAATACTTCGAGCATGATGAACTATAAGTGCACCATCATTTATTGTTTTCATGTTCTGAATACAATAGTTCAACACAGCTCTATTTTTCGTAACATTAACAAGGTGATTCATTGGCAATAATCTAGCAGAAATAAAGTGATGTCATACCTTTAACTGGTTAGTCAACATGAAAGCTGGGAAGTTAACTATTTTGTTATTCTTAATCTTCCACTCTCCTCTTCCAACAGTCAAAAAGGTAAGCACTTCATCCAATGATGAATCACTCATCAAATATGCAACATATTCATAAAAAAATACATTTCTCAGCTCATAAAAGTATTGATCCGATCAATAGTAAATTCAACTTGTTTGCCTATAACCAGTATGTGGTCACCAGTAGTGAACCTTAAGTTGGAATAAAACTCCTGAATAATTGGGATAATCTCCACTGCAGTGAAGTAACATAATCTTTTCCAATTTCTGGCAAGGATCAACCTTTTGATCTTGCCACCCGGGTTTGCAAATGCCCTTTCTTGGATCAATCTTATGGTCTCCATTTATGTATTATAACTATTTTGGGCCTTGAAGTAAATGAATCTTTGTGAATCAAAGTCCTCGGACGTCCTTCCTCTCTTAATTCAGGGAGCCATTGGAAATTCTACAAAAATCCAAAAAAAATTTCAAACAAATTACTAAATCAAAAATCTAACTCCTCAAGCAAGATTATTTGGTAAGAAACTTTTCACCATGAATTTTCTTCAAGCTTTTTTATCAAATATCCAAAATCCCAAATTTCAAATCTTCCATAATGTAGAAAAAATCCATGGTGAAAATAAAAAATGTCCAATTTAAAGTGAAGCTTTTACCAAGAGAAGATGAAATCTACTCTTACCAAGAGAAGATAAAATCTATGATTTTTGGCCTCCAAAATCTTCTCTACTGTTCTCAATAAGAAACCCTAGGTCAAGATTTAGGGGTAAAAGATGACCAAGCAATGAAAATGGAGCTTGTCTATGTGCTTTTACAGTTTTTTAGGAAATCTGGCATGTTCGTGCCATTGGCGCATCATGCGCCAACGCTCTATAAAATGGCACATCATGCGACAATCTGACGATCATGTGTCAGGCTTAAATTCACTAGATTTCAGTTTCTGTAAAAATTTGCTCCGTACCACCTTATGTCAACCTCTAATTAACTCAAATGAACATTTCTAAGTATATACAAACATCATTCTAATACCAAATTTTCACAAACAACACAAAACTCACATTCATATACAAAATTCGTGCTAATACAAACTAACAGTTTTCAAGCAAACAAACATCAAATTCAGTATTAAAAAAAAACCAACATCCTAACACTGAAATCTAAACATCAAAAATACAAAACATAAACATAGATAGTGCAACAATAGAAAGGAAATAGAATATAACTTAATAAATTAACACAAGCAGTACTAAAAAAAATGTTTTGTGCATAAATTAAGTACAAACATCTTCTTCACTCTCATCCTCCTGAATATCGCCAACCATTGGGTAGTGCACATGCATGTTGTAGAAGGTCAATATGGAAACTCATCAGTTGAATCCTCTCCAAGCTAAGAATGTTTTTTGAACAAACGTACCAAACCATTTCAATACGCCTAGTATGTTCAAAATGTTCCTACAGTTTCCAATCCAGATGATCCAAAAATTCATAAATATTCCCAATCACATGCATAAGATTCTGCATCTCTTTCTCTATCTTCTTTATTCTCTTCAAAAGTGCATTCAAATTATAGTAGGGCTGAATAAGTGATTAATTCTGAGATTCTTGATCCATCAACACTTTCATATCATTTTTATCTCCCATTCTAGTACAACAGCTATAGACCTCTGGATCCATTGGTTTCCAAGGAAGAAGCACTTTTTTCCAACTTTCATAAGGAACTTCCGATTGACTGCACAGTACGAAAATAGTGGATAGATGTCCAAGTCTAGTTGCAGATCTATTCACAATCAAACCCAAAACTGATTTTACAATTATGGTTTCAATATCAATAGGTTTTTTGGTTTGAATAAATAATTTAAAATAGCACTCTCCTTAGTTACCTTACTGATTTTCATGGTGGGCAGTAATTTTGATGCAATAAATAAGTGTCATGCCTTAGAAGTACGATTTAACAATGATGGTGAAAAACTTACATTCCCATCATCTCTGGCCTCCCAATTTCCATCTTCATCCGTAAGGTACCCGTAGAGTTCATTCATATTGTTTCTCATAGGGGTAAAATTTTCATAACGAAAGATAGACACATTCTCAATCATAAACATCTCGTTTATTCTTGAAGGAGTGACCTACACAAACCTGCCTCACATATAGACTGTTCCTTGGTTGATCTCATGAAGATTTGCACAAAACTCTTTTGCCATAGGGATGACTACAGCAACAGTAACCTAGCAAAGCACTTCCCAACGCTTCTGCGCAATAATCTCTTCTACTCAAATATTCTGTGTTGAATCCTCGATTCATAAATCTGCTTTATTTGATTAGTCTTTTCTTCACTAGAACTCGATCATGTAATTTCTGGGCATCGAAACTGACAAAATTTTTCCTGTTGAAAAATTCAAATCTCACGGTATTTTTTGAGTGGGAAGCCATTAGATTTGAATTCTAGTGGTTTTTCCCTCATTTTCCCTTTTAAAATAGACTTAAGATTTTGTTTTTAGGAGTTATAAGGAGAAGAAACCGCCAAAAATTGCCTTTTGAAACATTTAAGTCATTTTCATCGCTGTGGCGTATCATGCGCCAAATCTGGTGGATCATGTGCAGCTCCTTTAAATTCGATGCATCATGCGCTGACTCTCTTGAATTCGACACATCATGCGCCAATTTGACGCATCATGCGCTAGCTCCAAAAATAATACTACTTTGATTTCGATCTAATAAATTCTCAATTTTTTCATAAATTTAGGCAAATAAACATGTTTCTAAATATTTTTCTCAAATACACGGACTTCATAAAGACCTAAACATAAATATACGTAAAATATTTCAAACACAACAAACTTAAGAGAAAACTAAATAATGATTCATACGGGTTGTCTCCCACAAAGCGCTTGGTTTAATGTCATCAGCTCGACATTCCCAATCTTATTTTGAGCGATTTTGAGCGACCTAATATTATAATTTCCTTAAAAGCTGGTCTTTGACCATCAAAATATGGTTTCAATCTGTACCCATTCACTTGAATTTTTTTTTCCAGTCTTGGGGTCTTCAATATTAACTACTGCATAGGGTTAGAATTTTATAACTCTGAATTACCCTTTCCATCTAGACTTCAATTTTTTAGGAAATAATTTCAATCTTGTATTTTATAATAAAACTTTCTGTCCATGTTAAAATTCTCTTTTTATTATCTTCCAATCAGGCCATTCTTTCAACTTTTCTTTATAAATCCTTGCATTATCGTAACAATCATTCATAATTTCCTCAAGCTCATTCAATAATAATAATCTTTTCTCACCAGCTTCTTTCAAATTGAAATTGAATACTTTTATAACCCAATAAGCTTTATGTTCCCATTCAACTGGCAAGTGACAAGTTTTCCCAAAAATTAATCTATATGGGGACTTTCCTATAGGTGTCTTATAAGCAGTCTTGTATGTCTATATTGTCGTATCTAATCTAATAGACCAATCCATTTTATTAGGATTAACACTCTTTTCCAAAATTCTCTTAACTTCACGATTAGATACTTCTACTAAACCACAAGTATGGGATGATAAGAAGCTGTAATTTTATACTTTATATTATATTTTCCTCCCAATCTTGCAACTATTGCATTCCTAAAAGTGAGATCCTCCATCAGTAATGATTACTCTCGACATTTCATTTCTTGTAAAAATATTTTTGATTAACAATTTTAAAACACTCTGAGCATCACATCGAGTTAAAGCAATTTCTTCAATCCATTTTGATACATATTCCACTACAATTAATATATATATATATATATATATATATATATCCAAATGAAGATATAAATGGCCCCATAAAATCTAATCCCTAAACATTAAAGATTTCAACTTCCAAAGTAAAATTTTGGGGCATTTCATTTCTTTCTGAAATATTGCCTACTCGCTGACACCGATCACATGTTTTAATATATATATTAACATCTCTAAATAGAGTAGGCCAATAAAATTCAGATTGTAAAACTTTTTGAACAGTTCTATTAATCCAAAAATGACCTCGAAATTCAAAATCATCACATTTTTGGATAATTTCTTCAATTTCCTTATAAGGCAGACATCTTCGCATAACTAAATCTTTTAATTATTTGTACAAATATGGGTAATCCCAAAATTAAAATTTTGCATCATGAATAAACTTCTTTTCTTATTGTTTTGTCAACCCATATGGTAAAATACCACTAACAATGTAATTTACAATATCAACATACCACAATATTTCTCATCCTTTAATAACACACTAATTTTAAATGTTGAGATAAAAACTAAATTAGTTAACTATTACCAAAACAGAAATGCAAGATTTTAACAGTAACTACTAATCTACTAACTATGTTTATGTAATGAAGATTTCTTATGTGAAAAAGCATCCTTCCCACTACAATGAGGTTTTGGTGAAATGAGATGAGATAAATGTTTATAATATGTGTTGTGGCAAATAGGAGCAGTTTTAATTCTCTACCCTGATACAGTGCATAGAAATTCATGGCCTAATCCTAGGTTTAGTCCTAAAATCCGTGGCTAGGCTAGAAGGATATCGTCTCCCACTTCAGAGCTCCCATTACCCTTCACCTAACTCTTGCTTTAGTTTTTAAACACTAAGACTGATTTGGGAATTTTAGACTGTCACCCTAAAGATTACCAAATTCTACACCCAATAAAGAATATTTCTTTATTTATTTGCACTTAATTCCATGAATAAATTTCTCCTATATGAAATCAAATGTGATCCTCACTCTATTGTATAACTCATACTCCATTTCCCAGATCATATTATTTCAAGGATCATATGTTTCAAAACACATTTTAACAATTCAATTGACCAGATCAAAAAGTAAATTAAGTTCGGAGTTGAAAAATCATCACAATTTATTTTCTATTTTAATATTGGCACATCCATGCTATCTCTTCATTTCACCATATCTCATAGGAGGAAGAAAGATAGTGGAAACTACTCAGACTTCATGAGAAAGATACAACAAAATACAAATTTCATATATAAAAGAAAGTTCATACAACACTAATAAATAAACAACACTTATCTAAAACTCCATCTCAAAGCAAATCCCTTGTAGCCTTTCCTTAGAAATGTAGGAACAAGATATCTCTCACTTTTCCCCTTTTCCAACACTCTTACCGAAAGTTTCGCACTTAATCTCACCACACAGACTCTAAATTATAAAAGAAAACTCATTAATTGATTCTAATGTGGAGGTGGAATGAAAATGGATTATGAATAATATTGAAACGGAACATGAAGGGGTGAAGGAGTCTAGGAGTTGGTTTCCTGATGAATTTCGGCCCAAAATAGAGCCTAGGGTAGGTTCTACAAGAGGTACCTCTAAAATCTCTTCAAAAATCATCTAAATACGTCAAATCTTTTAGAAACAGGGGCTGAATTAACATTGGCTCCATCGACGCTAGTGTCCTACAATTTAATTCACTGTTCTCCGTTTAAAGGTGTCGTTGGCACTCTTTTGGCACCATCAACACTGAGTAAAATCCTCAGTCTGTTCTGTTGTTCTGCACGGTCGGCACTGCCCTTGGCGTGATCGATGCTGAGTATTTCTTCAAAAATGTCATTTTGACTTCAAATTCCATCCTTTTTGCTTCCTTTTTGCTTTAAGTCCTAAAAATCAACAACAAGCAAGAAAACATCAAAATACCTTCCATGAAAGTTTAATATGAGCAAAAATAAGTATAAAATATGGGTCTAAAAATACATATTTTTTTGGTGTATCAAAATCCCCCAAACTTACATGTTACTTGTCCTCAAGTAACTCCTCTACTACATAAAATTATGACTTATGGTAAATAATTTAACTTCTAGATTTCCATATTTTAGTTCACTAAACATAATAGTATAACATAAGAAAAATTCAAAACAACTCCAGTTAATACTAAAGGTGTAAGGATATTCAGCAATTAAGTCCAAGATTTCTGATCCTCTATTTCTTTTAAGAAAAAAATTGCAATTTGTCATATTAAAGTCACTTAGAATATTCATACGGAAAAGAACTTCATAAAACTTTACTAATAATTAAGCTAATATTCAAATAAAAGGTTTAGAAAATGTGTCCAAGTCTTTTTCCTTAAGTTGATTCAAGTGAAGCCAATTTGTAATTAGACATCTCCTCAAGCTTCTCCTCATATTTTTTTCTTTTTCTTTTCTTTTCAGGATCAATTTTTTTAATCCCTTTTTCATTTCTTTCTCTCTTTTTTTTATGTGAAGATTACTATATCTGGATAGCCTCTAATGATTATGAACTTCACTGTCCTCTTCTTAAAGTTAAAAACTTTTTACATTTCTTCACTTAACAAATTTATATTAACTTAAAGATTTCATAAAGTTTAATGCATTTATTTTTACATGAATCTTTTAAGATTTTTAACACTTCAAAAATACAAATTTCTTTACTTAAAATAGAAAAATATAGCCTTATTCTCTTTTACCAAATATCTTATTCTCTAAAATTAACCTTTATTATTGAAAATTTTTACTTAAATTTACTATATATTTAGAAATATAAATATAGTTATCTAAAGTTTACTCGTAATACCAAAGATCATGTTAAATTGAAAACTTTGAAAATATAGTTAAATGAGGATAAATAAAATTAAGTTCCTTTTTTTTTAAAAAAAAAGGTCATTTTTCTTCTGAAACACTGTAGGTGTTAATATGAAAAACTACAAGGTTTAAAACATTAAATTGCACGTAATACATATAAAATCTACTAAGAAAGAGTTAATTACAATACATATAACAAGATGCTGGAACTAACAACAGAACTAAACTAAATTCTAGGAATGAAAATAGTTTTACAAATTATAGTTTTACATTACAACATAACAATAGAGTCTCAAAATCTAATAACAGTCTCAACAATATCACAAAACACATAACATAGTCATAAAGTACAATCACATACAAACTAACAAAAAGATCACCAGCCATCATCTTCTTCTTCTTCATCAATATCCAACTTTTGATGCTGATATGGAGTATAAAAAGGGTGAATAGGGAACTAAACTGAATGATCACCCCTTAGGTATCTCACTATAGCATCATCATAAGCAGCATCTTATTCAAACTTCTGCCGAATCAAATCATTTGTATGAGCATTTCTGACATCCATGCTCTGTAATCTATGACCCATCCTCAAAATATCCCCCTACTGAATCATCAACTGGTCCAATAGTTCCCTATTACTGGGTCACTAGAAGTAGGCTCACTAAAAGTAGAGGTCCTAGAACTAGAATGAATATCCTTGCCCTTACTTCCAGATTTCCAATCAACATGTGACTCATAATTCTTAATGTTTGCAGGTCTAATAGGTCTTTGAGGCTCTATCCTCTCCTCATCTGGTCTGAAATCAACTCTTGCCTGCTCACAAATTGTGTAAATAAGAGCAGAGTGTGCCAATCCACCAGTGGTCTCTCCCAAAGCAATAGATCGAGTGTTCATATAAATAATAAAGCCTACATTTATGTCCATCACTTGCTGAATACAGATGTTTAGAATGACACTATCCTTGGTCACCTCACTATGATGGTTTGTTGAAATCATTCTCCTAGAAATAAAATAATTTCAGGCCTTAGATACTACATTTAGCATAGAAAGGGAAAAGTTGACTTTAACTCCATTCTTTACTTTCCAAGCCCCTTTCTCACTAGTCAGAAAAAAAATTATCTCATCTAAGGCCTCATTTGTAGCAGAAAATGAATGATGTTGGCATCTATAAACAACCTCTAATTGGTAAAACTCATTTATTTTTCTTGGATTAAACTACACCCTTTTTCCACGAACAAAAACAAAATCATCAGAAGCCTCCAGAAAGTTGGCATAAAATTCCATAACTACCCCAACTATCGCATCAGTAGTAAAATAACAGAAGTTTTCCCACTATCGAGCGATAATTAATCGTTCAAATTTTCCTCCCAGATGTTTAAAACCACGATCCAGAATCACTTTTTTAATTTTATGAGCACTATGAAATTCAACACTAGCTTTATAGCTAACAAATTTTTGCTCGTCATAATCTATTTTTCTTTTGCTCGGTCTAGGTGCCATAGGAAATCTAATAAAAATTTGATAAAAATCTGAATAAATTCAAAAATCCAAAAATAAATAATGTAAATCATTTTAATAAAAATGTAAAGCAATTTAAACTTAAATCCACTAAGTAAGAGTTCTTCCTCAAAGTATTTTATCAAAATCTCTCAAAACAAATTCCAAAACTTTCGGATGTAGGCAATGTGAGAAAAATCCTTAGTTAAAATAAAAAATCTTTAGTTTAAAGTGTAGCTCTTACCTAGAGAAGATGAAATCTAAAGTTCCTTTGCCTCTAAATCAACTCAAATCCATTCAAAATCAAGCTCTAGGTGTGAAAATTGAAGCTTGAAGGAAACTCAAGGGGTTAAAATGGAGGCTTGCACTGAAAATCACGAATTTATGGGGTTAAGGGCTGCTCTCAGGTCGAAGGCACCGTCGGTGCCCATTCCAGCGCCGTCGGCGCTGAAGACCCGAAATTCAATTTTTAATTTTTTCAAATTTTTAATTTCCTTTCAATTTACTCCAAAGTTTTTTTAGTATTTTTAAACATAAATTTTATCTAACAATAATACACAAATAAACATTTCACAAACAATCATTTTCACAAACAACAACAAACTAACTTTTATATATGAAAATACACTTTTTACAAACACATTTTTCAAATTAAACATTCACACCTATTAAGCAATCTAAGTTTAAATCAGCATCAAAATCAAGCCACAACACTAAATGCTGACACAAAACTATACACATAATAAAAGTTTAGAATTCTAAAGCAAAACAAACCAAACCAAATCCAATCCACACAATTACATTAAATACATAAATATTCTTAAACAAATATAAAATACAAAGGTACTTAAGAACATATAGGTTGTAGAAGGATCAGTACGAGAATTGATCTGTCAAATTTTCTTCAATCCACTCATTTTCTTTAAACATCCAAACTAATCCTGTTTCAAAAGTTTCAGTATGATCAAAATTTTCTTTCATTCTCCAATCTAG
>NW_018252484.1:75394-75614 GCF_001263595.1 Phalaenopsis equestris
ATCAATGGGTTTTTCTATTTGAATGCAGTAATTTAAAATAGCACTTTCTTTGGTGACTCTACTAATCTTCATAGTAGGGAGTAATTTTGTAGAAATAAAGAAATGCCACTGCTCCAAAATTGGATTAAAGTAGGGAAACTAAGATATCCTTCATCTTGTACTTCCCATATATCACTTTCATCCGCCAGAAATTATAAACATCTTGCATCAAATCTCGTGT
>NW_018252484.1:75624-76645 GCF_001263595.1 Phalaenopsis equestris
AAAATTTGTATAATGACAGATTGGAATATTTTCCA
The DNA here is from genome assembly GCF_001263595.1 of Phalaenopsis equestris. NCBI lineage: Eukaryota > Viridiplantae > Streptophyta > Magnoliopsida > Asparagales > Orchidaceae > Phalaenopsis > Phalaenopsis equestris. The sequence goes on from NW_018252484.1 coordinate 75,660, forward strand.
ATCATATACAATTTATTAATCCTTGCAGAAGTAAATGATACAACCTTATTTTATACGAAGACAAATCCCTGGGTAATTCTATGTAAATTTGCATAAAACTCCTTTACTACAGGTACAACAACTGCAGTGGTAGTGTAACACAAAACTTCCCATCACCTTTGAAGAATGATCTTATCAACCGGAGCACTTGGATTGATCAATCCATGATTATTAACAAAACCTCTCTCCTCGATCAATCTCTTCTTTGTAATAACCTTTTTATATAATCTCTGTGCGTCAAAACTAATATACTTTCTTCTATTGAAAACTCCATACCTTAAAGTATTTTTGGAATTGGAAGCCATGAAATCTGAAAATAGGAAGTTTCTAGTTGTTCAAGGAAATTTGTAGGACTTTAAAAATACCTCCCAGTGGTTATTATGGAGAAAAATCCCGCCAAAGTCCACCAAAAGTTGTCTGAACCGTCAAACCTCTCTCAGCGCCATCAGTCCTCCCGATTGGCGGTGCCACCGCTGAAGTTCGTTTTCTTGGGCGTCGTCGGCGCTAGTGGCTAAAATTTGTGACTTTCATTTTCGTTCAATTTAATTTTAAATTTTCCCCCAATAATTTATAATAAATGCCACTGTGTAGGATTGTTATCACTTATCAAATAAAGTAGTAATACATAAACATATATGTATGGGTTGCCTCCCACAAAGTGCTTGGTTTAACTTCATCCGCCGACATACCATTTGTTTAGTTGGATTGAATTAACATTAAAACTTCTTTAAATTGGGGTATGTAAGCCTTTACCATTCATAATAGTGTTTTAAATGAAGCCCGTTAACTTTAAATATCTTTCCAGTGTTAGGATCTTTAATAACAATAGTTCCATAATGATAAACTTTAATCACTTTAAATGGTTGTATTCCTCCACATATTGTTCATCATGACTTTCTTCGTCCGTTCGAAACAGTCTCCTTCATATTGGAGAGCAGCATACTGTT